>NC_088925.1:4760000-4800000 GCF_038396675.1 Hydra vulgaris | reverse complement strand
AGAAAGAGAAGCAACATTACAACAATGTGACAATGGTTGGAGGTTGACTGCAAGAGCAGGTCCAACTATGTTTACAATGCGTTTTTGCACCTTGCCTAAAAGAGAAAGGGCACCATTGGCCCCAGATAAGGCAGCAGTATTCCATACAAGGCCGGATTTGAGATTTATAGAGATAGAGAATAGAATCCGAAGTAAGAAAGTGACGAGCTCGATAAAGAGATGCAACCTTAGCAGATGGTAATTTGCAACTGATTTGATTTATGGTTTCCAAGAAAGATTGGAAGTAAGAGTTAATCCTAGAAGATGAAGAGTAGGTGACTCATCGAGTACATCAATGTTCATAAATATAGGAAGATCTAAATTATTGCGATAACGATTGGCTGAAAAAAATTGAGTTTTATCTGAATTAAAGTTCACCAGCCACTGTGAGCCCCATGCTGTAGCAGAAGTGAGATCCTTTTCAAGCTCAAATATCCCCTCCAAGCAATCAGAGGGTGTTGGTTTCTTATCATGACAAGAATAAATGGTAGTATCATCAGCAAACAATGCCACCTTAGATGTGAGAATATCTGAAAGATCCTTAATGTAAATTAAAAAGAGTATAGGTCCAAGGATAGAACCTTGAGGAACCCCCTGAAGTTACAGATTAAGAAGAAGAGTGCTGTCCATCGAGGACAACTTTTATACTATGATTGGAAAAGAAGGATTCAATAATCTTTAAGATGTTCCCGGATACACCATAAGAAGAAAGCTTATGGAGAAGACCGCATGCCAAACTTTATCAAAAGCTTTTGAAATGTTGAGAGCGATGGCCTTAACCTCTCCACCTTTATCTAATGCAAGATAGAACCTATCAGTTATTACTGTTAGCAAATCAGCTGTAGATTGAGAAGATCGAAATCCATATTGATGGTCAGAAAGTAAGTAATTAGATTCAAGATGAGAAATTAAGTGTTTGTTAATTAAAGATTCAAAAACCTTGCTTGTAATAGGAAGAAGACTAATGGGACAGTAGTTAGATGAATCAGATTGCTCTCCAGAATTTTTGAAGATAGGGATAACAGATGCCACTTTCCAGCAGGCTGGAAAACAAGACTGATAAGCACTTGTTGAATAGTTTTGAGAGTATAGACGACAGCTCCGGAGAACACTTCTGCAAGACTATAACAGGTATGTTGTCCGGGCCACAAGCTGTAGAAGAGTCTAGGCAGGAAATCACTTTAGATACAGAAGCTGGAGTGATACGAATGTCAAGCAATGGATCAACCTGTTTGTTGGCAATATCAGGTAGAATGCAACTAGTGGAATCAAGAGATGATATTGATGAAAAGTTTTCAGCAAACAATTCAGCTTTGTGTTTAGGTGAGGTGACAAAGTCTGAACCATACAAGAGAGGTGGAATTAAAGATTTTCCCTTATTATTGATGTTATTAAAGATTCTCCAGAAGTCACGAGAGCCTAATTTTTTAGATGAGATACAAGATTTCATGACCTGAAAATAGCAGGTTTTGGCGTTAGACAAAACTTTTTTATAATTGTTTCTAGCAGTAATAAACAGACGTCTGTTTTCTGGAGAATTGTTATGCTGATAAATATGGAAGTAATGGGTTCGATTGGCAATCGTAGCAGCACAGTGTGAGCAAAATCATGGAGGAGAGCGAGGCTTGACCTGGAATCATTGAGAGGGAACCAAAAGATTCCATGCCAGCCTGAATCCACGAAGTTATGTAAGAAGCATATTTGTCGACAGGAAGACAAAAGATTTCTACCCAAGGGCCATCACGAAGAAAATCACGGAAAGAATCCCAGTCAGCTTTACTGTAGTTGTAAGAGGTTCGGTAATAGGGGGATTCAGGTGATGAAGAATAATGAGATATTAGTTTTAAAGAGATCAATTTGTGATCAGAAGCACCTAAGGTTGAATGTGGAGAAACTGAGCACTGACTAGGATCAGAAACAAGACATAAGTCGAGTAGAGAAGGTAAATAATTTGGGTTGTCAGGAAAGCGAGTTGGAAAATTGGCTATTTGAGTTAGGGATTGAGAAAGGCAAAAGCTGTGGGCTTTAATGCCTGCCGAATTACTGACACTAGAGCCAAGCCATTTAGAGTGGTGAGCATTAAAGTCACCAACAACAACTATATTAGCTGATGGATAAAGAGAGAGGGTTTGGTCAATATGATCAGAAATAACAAGTGAAGTGGTGCTAAACGAAAGCACATGAAAGAATAGTCTGTGGATTCAAATTTAGTTTCATGACAAATGAGTGAATCCTCACGAATGTAAATGCCCAGGCCAAGCATGTGTTTGTTGGAGTCTTTGCGAATTAAAGGACGATAACCATCAACACTAAGATCACAAGATGAGACAGCTGAACTCAAATTAGTCTCACAAAGAGCAAGTAGGTCTTGTGAACTATGCAAGAGATAAGACTCATTAGAAGAAAAGTTACTTCGAAGACCACGAATATTAGTGAATGATAGGTTTAAAAACTTGGTGATGATGATGGTTTTTTGTGTTTTATAGTTTTTGTGACTTTATTCATTTTTAAATTAGATTGAAGAACTTGACTCAAAGCATAAATAGTACTCAGAACACCGTTTAATAGCCCAAGCAATTGCCTCATTACTACTAATAAACCCTAAGCCATAACAAAGGGCTCCAAATGTGGCCTCCGCAATGCACACCAAAAGTACAAACAGGGACACCATCCATGCGCAACATGGCACTGTTAATACTTTGATATTTTTCAGCTGTTGATGGAATCAGCCTCACTGAGAGCTACCACAGATTTCAGGAAACCTGACTACCAGCCGGCCTCAGAACCATAAAACTGAGTTTTAGAGCTGTACCCTCATTAGGAGATAATAGATCGAGTTGCCTAGTCATAAAAACAGAGACACAAGCAAAATCCATGCATTGAGTCAAGAAGATCCAGCATTCAGCATCCTAAACTGGAAGCAATGTATTAAAAATACATCTTCGCCAGCCTAATAGATGAAGAAGGGGTGCAAGGCTGGTCAACAGATAGAATCTGTTTACCCCTTAAGTCTTTGCCTAGGAGGCCTTCTACAAGATAATAGCCGGGTGCATTTAACATCTGCCCAAGATGAGTTTTTTTATCGAGACACCATCTAGCCTTTACTCAACCAAGAGCCTCAAGGCAGGGGGTGTTTTAAGTTGGAGTTGGCACCTCCTAGCTCTTGCCTAAAATGGCGTATCCTACAAGGCAGCAGGACATGAAGCAGATTGTACTGGGTTACATGTTACCAGTAGCTGGATAACCTGATCTGACTTTTATATATATTTAATTTATTTTATATACATGTAATTTATAAGTCTGACTTATAAATTATATTTATAAGTCAGACTTATAAATTATATGTATATACATATGCTTATATACTTGTTTAAATAACATGTCTGACATCACACTAAAATAGCCTGTTGCCACAAAGGATTGCTGCTACACCGACTGAGGATTTGGGCTGGGGCAGCAATCATTTCTTATGTGATATACGCACAAATATATATACGCAGTATGTATTTACATTTGGAAGACCAAAATGATTCGAATTTTTTTTTCTCTTTTAGTATTCTTTCTTTTTATGATTTTCTATATAATATATGACTAGATTTATGAACAAATGTGTTGATTATAAATGAGTAAACTAATTTGTTACAGAGTCTTGGGGACAAATCACAAAACTTGTTGGTGGGGAAGCATTGCTTCATATTGTTGACTCCTTCGTCGATTTGTTGAATGCAACCTCTACTGAACTCTCACAGCTCACCGAAGTTATTAGATGGAGCTTGCCCACTAAAGAACTTTTTTCTTATTTATTTTCTGACAGTTTTCGAGCAGTCTATGACAGGTAATTTTCTGAATGTTTTAAATGTTTGACAATATTTAAAATGTTATTGACTTTTCTACGTATTCTTATTTTTAATACTTTCTTTTTTAATCTTTATTAAAAGTAAAACTGATTTTTAAAAATTTCTTTTAAAGAGTACTTAAATTAAAAGATTAGATTGGAATTTAAATTTTAAATTTTTATTTGGAATTTTAAGTTGTAACAAGCAACCCTCAGAATTAGGAAAAGTCAGTTTGTCAATAATTTGTCGATCTCAATCTTTTAGAGGTCTGCATCAGGTCGGCAAAAATTATTTGATATAAAGGTCTTACCCTAAAACATAGAAACGAGGTCAGCAATTTTTTGCCAACCTCAAACACTTTCAGGTCAGGATTGCCAAATGCTGACCTTAATTCTGGGGGTTGAATGAGTGTATGCAAATATAATTAGACACTTGATTTTTTAATATTTTGTTAATAAGAAATAAACATATAAAACTTAATTATATTCATTATGCTCAAATATTAGTTATATATGCTCTATATTTTTTAATTACATATGCTCCATATTGTCTGCCAACATGGATGGAAAGAATGGATGTTCTGTGAATTTTATGTTGCCATGGATGATTAGTTGAGAGTTTTTTCTTAAGCTTATCTGCACAGTAGACCTCTGTAATGACAGCTGTATTGGTAAAAAGCAATTTCCAATGTGCAATACCAGGTAGGGCCCACCACACTGAAAGCATTATCTTCTTTGGGTGAATTTCAGATTTTGAAGTCTGTGTTAGCTTTTCAATTCAATGAAACTATTGGTGTTTTTTGGTGTGATTAACATAAAAAATATGATACTTCCCAACATGTGAAATAACATTGTTAACCAAACTATACAGAGTTTGCTTTTAGATATAAAGTACATAAACTTTAAAATTTTGCTGATTTAAAATCAAGTCATCAATCAAATGCCTAGGTTCAAAATATAACTAAGCTGATTCAAATGACAAGAAATAATTGTAACATCCAAGGTTGCTTGTTAAGCAATTCTCATTATGTTGTGGGTTGTGTTTAATTAGCTCCTTTAAACGACTATGATCTAACAGAAGGTGTTTGGGCTCATCTTCCAATACATAGTTATTTTCATTAAAACATATTAACCAATTTTATGCTGTGAGATGTGACACAAGCCTTAGCTACTCGCCACTAAGATTTTAAATGGTATTCTTGCAGAATGGTATTCATGTAGCAGGCAATGTCTTGTATTTAAAAGCATGAAATAAAAATTTGTGTATCTATATATTTATATATATTCTAAAATATTTTTGTATAGGGTTTCCAAAAACCGCATATATAAAAAACCGCAAATTCGGTTTTAATAAAAAAAAAACTGCGGTTAACTGTGGTTTTCGGTTTTTCTTGTTAAATAATAAAGCTTATGTAAGTTTATCTTGCATTGTTTAATAAAAAAGTTATTTAAACAAAGAGTTCTAACATTATGTTTATATTTCGAAATAAAAATTATAATGGCTTATTTTTATTGTAACAAAGCTGTAAAACTGTAGATTTTCACGATTTATCAGATAACCGTGATCTGATTTTTTTGCAGAAACTAGTGCAGCTCGAAAAAATGCTTTCGACATCTGTTGACGTGGGCTTTATAGAGAGAATTGTATTGTAAATTTTTTTAAGATTTTCTGTTCTTTTGTTCTTTTGCCCGTATTTCGATACAACAATAACTCTTGCTTAAGTCATTTGAATTGATTACTAGATTTGGGCAAGTGTGTGATGCTATCTTCATTGAAAAGAACGTATATTTCATCCTTAAGAGAAACAGGTGAACTTTCCGATTTTATACATGGTGCTTCAGTTAGTAATGGCTCTTCATCATTAGATGTAAACTGCATAACATTTCTATTAATTCTTTCATCGACGTGCTTTTTTAAATTTAAGTGCAATAAAGATGCGATTTCTGTATTCATGCAATAAAATTTTGTAAGCATGAATTCAAGAACGGTATCTGCTGTCAATAACTTTGCATCTTCTCTGCTAAGGAATTCCTCTGCTAGTTTTACTGGCTCTAATGCAGCGTGTAATGAAGCTAATGACTCAAAATCTAGCTTAATTATGTTAAGAGCATTTAATTCAGTAAATATCTGGAATAAACGTTTCTTAGTTTTTAACAAAGGCGCAGTCATTGAAAAAAGTGAGTTCTAACGGTAACGAACATTCAGATGCAGTTTGATTTCTTTACCGAATTCCTCAGTAATTTTCATCTGAAAAATTTGATTACGAACTGATAAAATTTATATGAATTTCACTACTTTTTGTGCATTTATCAAAATTTCAGGATTCAAAACTAAAATCATCATTGTAAATTTTATGTTCATACTCTTCGGAATCACTGTCCGATTCCTTGGGAATTGGTATGTTTGTGTCTTTATTTTTCTTGTATAATGTGTCGCATACGCCAAGATAAACTGCATGATTAAAGCAAAACTGATCAATAATGTCCGTTAATTGCATGAGCTTCTTGTTGATTGCTGCACCATCTTGAGTAGAGCCTACTACATTTCTTTCCATACAAACACCAAATAAATTCAAATGATACTTAATATTTTGTATTAAACTTTCAGCTGGACTGGAACCATAAATCCTATGATCCTAATGAATTTTTTTGATAGTTTCTTGTTTCATCACTTCCTTTATATCAGAAAAATCTTGATTGATTAAATTTATTACTGTTGTTGAACCTTTAGGAAGATAATTTCCACTTTGTTAAATCAATGTACTAATAAATTTGTTGTTAGTTTTTATTGAAACACTGTCTATAGCTAGATCAGCTACAATTTCTTTTCAACAGCCCGATGGTGGTTTTGAGTTATGGTTTCCGGTGGTGGATTTGAGCAGCTGCTTGTTCTTTTCATTCATTTATTTAACCTTTAAAAATTACAAATTTAATTATAATTTTACAAATCAGGTTAAGTGTCATATAGTTAAAAGCTAGTCAAAGTAGTGACACCTAAATAATATAAACAAAAAATAAAATCAACAACAACAATATTATTAAATAATACAAAACATAAATTAACACAGTTAAAAAAAATTAAAAAATTAAAAAAACAATGAAATTATAAAATACACCTAATAATCTTACAGTTAAAATAATATGTGTTAATAATATGTAATAACACAATATATAATAATGATGAAAGAGTTTACATAACAATAACAGTAATACAATAGAAAATATTAATAAAAATAACAAAGACAATTATAATAATAACAATTAAAATCAAGCAATAATATTATGGCTGTTATAAAACTTCATCATCAGATACAAAAAAGACGTAACAAACAAAAACACAACACAAAAAAAGCAACAAAAAGTATAAAGTGTTTATAACGAATGAACAATATTGAAATGAAAGAGAGTGAAGTGAAATGTGAGAAAGAGAGGAAGAAAAAAAAGTTAAAAGCATATTCTCCATTTGAAGGACTATTAATAGTAGTTCCATAATGCAAAATATGATTCCACAAAGTAGTTGTGGATCTATCGGAGCATATTACAACAGAACTGTGTCTGTTACAGATGCCTTCAACATTTCTTGAATTTGGAATTGGAACGCCGGGCAGCAAATTTCCAAACTGATGACATGATTTCTTGAATTTGAAATTGGAACGCCGGGCAGCAAATTTCCAAACTGATGACATGATTTATCTGGAAGATAAATATATTTTCAAAATATAAATAATTGATAGAAACATTGTTGTGAATTATTTTTATTACATATATGTAATAAAAATAATTCATGATAATGTTTCTGTTAATTATTTATATATTGACGTATAGGTATACCTATACATCAATATTTTGTTGAACCAAACTACACACTAAAAATATCTGTATGTTTTTTTAAGAAACAAAAATCGTTATATAAAGAATAGGTCATCCTATTTGAGTATTCAAATACTTAATATTAAAATATATTTGCGTGTTTCATTTGATATTCAAATTTTTTTTTTAGAATAGTTAAATAATTTTGAAAATGAAAAGACATGTTAAGCTTTCCAGCAAAATACAATCTAAATAATAAAGTAAAAATTTTGTTACTTACAAATTTGATTTTTTATACCTTTCTATAATAAATAAACATTCAAATGATATTATACAAAAAAAACCGCCAAAAACGTTTTTGAAAATCGACGGTTTTCATTTATATCAGTTTTGCCAAAAAACTGTGGTTTTCAGTTATCGGTTAAAACCGATTGGAAACCCTATTTTATATATAAATATAATCTTCAAATTAATATTTACTTACTATACACTTAAAAAATTGCAAAACTATTTTTTCATTTCTTCAAAATAAATAAACAAGGGGAGTGGGTTCAAATAGGCTTTGGAATTCACAAAAAAAGAAAAAATTAATAAATATTCCATTCACCCTCCCCCCCCCTCCCCCAACACACACATACACACATATTTTATATATATATATATATATATATATATATTTAGAAAGTACACATGCATATGCATAGTATGTAAATACAGATGTAATATATTAAATAACAAGAAAAAGTTAAAAAATTATCTAGCTATATTTGCACACACTCATTTTATATTGTTTATTGTAATACATTTTACAATATTTATTGTTATATATTATTATATATTATATTTATTATATATATTATTACATATTTTCAATTTTTAACAAAGTTTGAAAAATTTAGGTATTCCATTTGCTATTCTGATGCACTTGCAGTTGGACTTTTACATGTATGCAATAAAGCTGCAAGGTAATATGTATGTTTATTTTATATATATATATATATATATATATATATATATATATATATATATATATATATATATACACCTATAGTAAAGGCGATAAATATACCATTTGTGGTAAATAAACAGCTGTTAGCTTGTTTACAGTAAACTGACAAAGGTTAAGATTAAGTAAACTGATTAAGGTTAGATTATTAAAAAAAGCATTAGTTTAATTAAGGAAACTAATTAAATTTAATAATTTTTTAAAAAACCACAAAAATGCAAATTAAAAGACTAGAATGTTTTTAAAAACATTCTGAATGTTTTTAAAATTATTCTGAATGTTTTTATTTTATTCTTTTAAAAATAAAAACATGAATTTTTATTTTTTTACTGTATAACATGCGCAGAGTGATGCTACATCGGCTATCTTATAGCCTGCTGCTACAAAGGAGTGTTGCTACATCAGCTATCTTATAGCCTGCTGCTACAAGGAAGTGCCCCTACATCGACTGAGGGTTTGGTTAGGGCAGGCAAACTATCAAATAAAAAAAAAAAAAGAGTTTTTCTTGTCTTTTAAAATAATTTAAAAAAAAAAACAACCAAAAAAGAAACCTGGTAATGGTAAAATTAAAAACGACCATGCAAGAGTGTATATATATATATATATATATATATATATATATATATATATATATATATATATATATATATATATATATATATTTATATATATAAATATATATATATATATATATATATATATATATATGTATATATATATATATATATATATATATATATATATATGTATATATATATATATATATATATATATATATATATATATATATATATATATATATATATATATATATATATATATATAACCATTAATATAATTTAACCAATACAATGAAAAATGTATGTCAAGCAAAATAAGAACTTCAAAAAAAGATTTTATTTATGAAAAGATTTGTAACAAAATATTACAAAATATATTTAGCACTTGAGGCCTTTCAATGTGTCGTCAGTAGTGTTAGTTTAAGTGGTTTTATGCACACACAAAAAAAAATTTATTTGCCATTTATATATATATATATATATATATATATATATATCTCCTTAAATTCGGATTTAGCTGCACATAAAATTGATGATGTCATAATAAAATAACTGAATTGGAGGTGGCATTATTTATGTATAGAGTAAATGCATGTTAGAGTAAATGTTGAATTAATTGATTAATTGTTTTTCAGAAAATGATTTTGATATATTTTTTTTTACATATATTTATTAAGAAACATTGGCTTTACAAGAATATGTAAATTTTATTTTACAATTTTGTTTAGTTTTTAAGTTACAAGTATTTAGACTTAACAAAAAAAAGTTCTATTATACAACGAATGACTTTTTAAGTTTTATCCATACGATTTTTTAATTAGCCATGTAATTTTTTAATTAGCCATACAACTAAAGTTAAACAATAGAAACAGAGTAGTTAAATAGATTAAATGTAAATAAAAGTGTATGCAAAGCACACTCAGACCTGACATGTTGAATTTTTGCATGTAAACCATTGATTATTTTAACTTGTTGCATTTTTATTCTAACCTTTTGGATTGCCTCTTCAAGAAAACAATTTCTTTTTTTCTTGAATAGCTGTTCGAAGTAGATCAATTTTTTCTTTCGGGTTTATCACAATTACTGATTGAAACTGATTGATTGTGATCTGATTGATTTAGAAACTGATTGGCCGGTTTGTGTGGATAAGTTGCTATTACTGGTGGTTTGGTAGTTTGGCATAGGCAAATTAGATTGGTATAGACAAGTTATAACTGGTGAAACTTGTGAACATATAGAACAGAAGGCTGAACAACTGTGAGCATGTTATACAGACTTTAAAAGTTAAAATATCTCTGCAGCTTGCAATTCGAATTTGTCAATTTTGTTTATTTCTAGCAGAAATAAGTTCATGTTGTAAAATCCAATTTTAATTTTATGTTGTTTTGATTTTTAATTTTTTAATTTTATATTTATTTATAATCCAATTTGAAAATCAATAGTTTGAATATGTGTGAAACGTTTACCGGAATTAGCATTTTTAGATAAATTGCTGCATAGTGAGTTAGTGTTGGTGGTGTTGTTAGGACAGGCAGTCTGTCAAATAATAAAAAAGTAATTTTTTTTTAAAGTTTTCAAACTTTTTCCTGTCATTAAAACAATTTAAAAAAAACAACCTAAAACTGACCCGACAATGGAAAATTATATATGTATATACATACTTATACATATATATTTACACATAAATATATATACACTTAAAATATAAAGCATAAAACTACAGATGTGTAAAAAATTAAATTTTTTTCTATTTAATCTTTTGACCTGTTTTTGCACAGATTGTCATCAAACATAAAATATATGTATATATTCATGTACAACAACATATGACTTTGAAGCATATAAATACACATACTTATTATATATATATATATATATATATATATATATATATATATATATATATATATATATATATATATATATAAATGTGTGTGTATATATATATATGTGTGTGTGTGTGTATATATATATATATATATATATATATATATATATATATATATATATATATATATATATATATATATATATATATATATATCTGTACCTCAGAAGACAAAGGTTGGTTGTCCAGTTTTTTGAGACCTTTTTAGTTTTTTCATAGAAAGACAACAATGTGAAACAAAGTTAGATCAATATAAAAAGTCTGGTGTCCCCACAATGTTCAAAGGAAAAATGTCAGTTGTCCAGAAACAACTGTTTACCTTTTGGGTGTATTCAGTATTTAATTAAATTAAATTCAAGACAAATTAAATAAAGCATGAAAAATATTACATAAATTTAAACTTCAGGAATAAGCCAATAAAGACCAATTATTTTACTATTTCCTCTCTCCTGAGCAATTTCTAAAATGTGACAACCGACCTTTGACTTCTGAGGTACAGATATATATATATATATTTTATATATATATATTTTATATATATATATTTTATAAATATATATTATATATATATATATATATATATATATATATATATATATATATATATATATATATATATATATAAAGTAATTTTTATCATTATTCTTATCTTTATTGTTGTTATTTTTATCTGATTTACAATAGTATGAATATTGCTTAACAGTAAAAATAATTTGAATTTGTTTTGGTTTAGCTCAATTATATCCAAAAATAAATCTATTGCAAAAGATTTAGAAAAAAATTTAGCATTGGTAGGTTACTTTTATTGGTTTCTTTTTATTTTTAAAGGAATTCTTAGGTTATATATATACAACCCAAGGAATTATAAAAAAATGAGATCGGCAATAATTTGCCAACCTCAATCTTTTTGAGGTCGGCAAAAATTATTCGATACAAAGGTCTGATCATAAAACATAGAAACAATGCCTACACATTGTGCAATATTTTGATTAGAAAAACCCAAACCAAAAAGTATAAATTTCTTTTTCCTACACTTTTTGCCGTTTTGATGATTAAAATTAAAAAAAAACTTAACTTAAAAAAAATATTTTGTACAAAATTTTTTTTTGTCTTTATTGACAAATTATTTTAAACTGAGAGCAAGCCCTAAGAAATTTTGATTGAAAAGAAATGTTTAGTTTTTTATATAATTATTTTTCATAGAACAGTCATAAATGCTTATAAAGACATGGGTGGTATTGCACTTTTTATTGCACAAATTTCTATTGCTTTAAAGTATTGTAAAAGAGGTTGTTGACATTATAAATTAAAAAACTTTTTAAATAATATAGTTCTATAATGTTTGTACGATTGTATGAGACTTAAATCATGAGTAAAATGAGAAAGAATTTTAGTAGCCGGCACAAGAGATGTTAGCTCTTTAGAGCAGTGGCCATTATAGTATTTATAGAAAATTGAAAGGGATGCAGTATTACGATGTGACAATGGTTGAAGGTAGGCTGCAAGAGCATGTTTACAATGAGATTTTGCGCCTTGTCTAAAAAGGAAAGAGCATTATTCAAAGATCAGCTCCAGATATGTGTACAGTATTCCTCATCGAATACATTACCGTTCAAAAATATAGAAAGACTAAGATTGTTGGGATAGCAATTAGCTGATTGAGTTTTATCTGAGCTAAAGCTTACCAGTCACTTAGAGCCTCATGCTGTAGCAGATCCTTTTCAAGCTTAAATACCCACTCCAAGCAATCAGAGAGTGTTGGCTTCTTATCAAGACACGAATAAATATTAATATCATCAGAAAACAATGCCACCATAGATGTGAGAGTTTCTGGGAGATTGTTAATGTAAATTAAAAAATATTGGACCATGAATAGAACCTTGAGGAACCCCTGAAGTTACAGAAAATGAAGAAGAGTGCTGTCCATTGAGGACAACTTTTATACAATGATTGGTAAGGAAAAATTCAATAATCTTAAAGATGTTACCTGATACACCATAAGAAAAAAACTTATGGAAAAGACTAGCATGCCAAGATTTAGAAGAATCTAAGCAGGAAATCACTTTAGATACAAAGCTTAAGTGACATGAATGCCAAGCAATGGATTAGGGAATGCAAATTTTGATGGAAAAAAAATTGGAATTCGGAATTTGAAATTAAATTTTTTCAGAATTCGGTCGAATTCCGAAAATGTTTTAAGTTTTTATATGTCTCTAAAAATAACTTATTTGAGATAATTCATTGTTATTTATTGCATAAAAAATACTTTCTTTAAAAGTAAAAATAAAACATAAAATTAAGCCAAATTCAATTAGTACAGAAACATTCTAATATGGTATAACATTTGATAATAAAAAATATAGGATTGTTGTTTTATTTGCCTAAAATATGCCTTGAGGAAGCAGAGATCACTTTAAGCTGCGTCTCCGAGTCTCGTTCGAACTTTTGTACTAAAGTTACAAGCAATTGAGAAGGCTTGCTCTGACTCCACGCTCGATGGCGGAATCAAAATCAAATGTGAGTAGACGGACTCTAATACTTTGACACGAATGCCGTTCTTTTCAAAGAATTTAATTTCACATTTAACTTTTTAAATTTAGCTCTATCTCACTGGGAGAAGTGCAAAGATAATGTTTTTAATCAACAAAATTTCAGCAACTAGAATAACGATATCAGATGCAATGTCAATCAATGCTTTTCTAACACAGCTTTTTAGCTTGTTAAACCTTTTAAGCATTTCGACTGAGCTATTCCATCTAGTTCTAGTATCTATAATAAATTTTAATTGTTTTCCAAATTCTTGTTTCAAGTATACTTGAAGAATATCATTTGATGTTTTCGAAAAATGAAATTTCTTTACAATCAAGCGAACTTTTTTGATGAGAAAACTAAATCCAAATTCTTCAGTCTCAACAAACTCAGCTTCCTTAATGAAG
The DNA here is from genome assembly GCF_038396675.1 of Hydra vulgaris. Classification (NCBI taxonomy): domain Eukaryota; kingdom Metazoa; phylum Cnidaria; class Hydrozoa; order Anthoathecata; family Hydridae; genus Hydra; species Hydra vulgaris. The sequence goes on along the minus strand of NC_088925.1, from coordinate 4,785,926 downwards.
CCAACATTTTCATCTTCATTGTATTCCTCATTCGATTCATCGAAGTCACTTACTTGATCTTCTACACCAACATTTTCTGTATATGTGTGAGCCACCAATTCAGTTGTATTTGAATTATTGTTCATAACATCAATTACAGTTAAATATCATGTGCAGTAAATCGCATGTGCAAAGCAAAACTGCTGATTACATGGCAAAAGCATCATTTTCGATGCACTGCTTACTGGACCTCCATCTTGCATGACTTCCCGTTTTAAAACAATAATATTGTGTATTGTACTTAAACGCGTGCTGCAGTGTTGTCGTTGATCCAGTGGTTTTTACTATTTCATAACATATTTACATTTTGCTGTCAGTTTTTTTGATCCTCTTAAAAAATGGATCCAAACAGAATTTTGATTTTTACATTGCTTTGTGTATTCCGAATAACTTTCCTTTGAATTTGATTTTAGGATATACTGTTGATAATAATTTAACTTGTTAAACAAAACAAAATTAAAATGAAATAGTTATTAAATAATGTTGTTAAATTAAAACTATTATTCCTGCTATTATTTGCTTACCTATTTAAAAAATATTGATCCAAATAATTCAATACACACCGCACTCCAATAAGCAAATCTTAACACTGTTGAAAATAGTAAATTATATGTGGATATGAAATGAAGACATGAAATCATTAACTGCAATTTAGGAATGTTTTCTCTATGTCTACTTGTATTATGCAGAATAACTGTAATTTACAATTGTTTTCTTTATTTCTTCTCATAAAATTAGAATGTAGAATATTTATATTTACAGAAACAAAAACACAATTTAAAAGTTGGAGAGAGCACGAAAAAGTAAATTTTAATTTTGGAACTCGCTGGTTAAATTTTTGAAATTCAAAACTATATTATGAAAATGAATTCCGGAATTCTCGAATTTCAAATTTCGTGATGCAATCCCTACAATGGATCAACCTGTTTGTCTTCTATATCAGGTAGAATGTGATTAGAAGATTTAAGAGATGAAATTGATAAAAAGTTCTTAGGAAGCAATTTAGTTTTGTCTTTAGAGTGAGGTCTGACTTGGAATCAGAAACTGAGCGCTGACTAGGATCAGAATTAAGACATAAGTTGAGTAGAGAAGGTAAATGATTTGGATTGTTAGGAAAACAAGTTGGAAAGTTAATTATTTGTATTAGAGGTTAAAGAAGGCAAAAGTTATGGGCCTTAATCCTGCAGAGTCACTGACACTAGAGCCAAGCCATTCAGTGTAATAGGCGTTTAAGTCACCAACAACAACAACATTAGCTGAAGGATAAATAGAAAGGGCTTGGTCAATTTGATTAGATAAAACATCAAAAAGAGTGCAGTCTTGAGATGAAGGAGAGTGATATAGAACAAAGAGAAAGGTGATAGAGTGAAGTGGTGCTAAACAAAAGCACATGAGTAATTCCACGTCGAAACAACCAATTTTTTTTAAAAATGCAACCCTATGTCCTTGGATTTTCTTTATATTTTTACCATAGTACATTATAAAATAAGATAAATCCCAAAATTTCAAGGTCTAACTCCCAATGGTTCGTGAGTAATAGTTGTTTTTATTTTGACTACTATTATTGTTTTGGTCATTTTCCACCATTTTTAAATTTACATTTTCTCTTATAAAACCAAGTCTTTAAATATGTGAATTCTAAAAATAAGTGACATAGTTAATCTCTATGTGAAGAATTTGAATATATAAATAAAAAACTCATTTTATAATTAAAAAGTACCTAAATATCAATTATAAATGTTAAAATAATGGACACCTGCCCCAGTAAAATTTTTAAGTGTGCGGTAAATTTTTTAAGCTTAAAATTTCAAATTAGATCATTGTATGTTTGAAGAACATTGTGTGAAAAAATCATTTCTGCCAAATACATAGTTTAAAAATTAAATGAAAGCAAATATAGCATATTTCGCTTATCGCAGTATTCAAAATAAATAAAAATAATGCATACTTGAATTGATATACAATTTTTTTTAAATTTATCCATTATAAAAATTATTGATTTAAAAATATATACTTATTAATTTTGTTAAAATTTTTTTTGAAAGTTCATATTTGTCTGATATTACTGTTGGTATATTTATTAATGTTATTACATTGGTGATTGGTATCCAACATTAATCATCCCTTTTCGGTCAGAAAAACTGTTCAGATAGACCGTGTAGATGCATGAACTTCATTTTTATATCATTATATTCTTCATCTTTTTCTTCGACTACTGCATTCACCAAAACAAGTCATATGTATATGCGTAATATTCATACTTCTGCATTAGCTCAAAATTTATTAAACTTAAATTTTGTTAACTTGATTTTTTAGTTATATTAATAGATTTTGGATTTATATCGTTACTAGTATAACATAGATGTTTTTGAAACTGGTATGCAATGGTGAAATCCTCGACTTCCTGATATTGTTTTTCCTTCTTAAATTGTTTATTTTGTGTAGCTCTAACATTAACCATAGTTTCTTTATCAATTTTAAAGAACTTAATTGTGAGCATTTTTTGAGTGCAAAGTTCAAACATTGCATTGATTGTTAGTATTTGATTTTCCTTTGGACGTTGCAAACTTTCTCTTGCTGTTGTTCGTTTTACTGTACCACCTATTGCATCACAAGAAGATTTGCTATGACTGGTTGCAAAAAATATCCATTCAGCATCCAATAAATCTTCTGAGTGATGGTATAGATTTAGAAAATTTTTATGATTTTTAAACTGTCCTCCACATCTATCAGAAAAGTAATACAACTTGAAAATTAAAGGAAGGGTTTCTTTGCTGTAATTACATAAAATAGTCTGAATTTAATAGACAAAACAGGTATTGTGTATCGTATCTTCAGACATAAAACAAAATGATTTGTGTAAAATAATGCCATTTACTTTATAATATAAAAAAACTGGATGAAGGGCATCCAGATTTACACCAATGATAACTTTGGATCTCATCTTGCACAACAAATTCATAATTTGTTGTGCAAGATGAGATCCAAAGTCACAAATCACGATTTTTAAATCTTTAAGAAACTTTGTTTGGCATTTAGAAATATGAGTGAGCTGTTATTTCATCAATATACTTCACTACTAACTCTACATAAGTTTCAACAGTTTCAGTTTGTGTGACTAGTTGGGTCCTGTCAGTACCTTGCCACTGATTAAAACTTAACTCGTCATCAAAATCAAGTTCTTCAAGTTCTTTAAGAAGAAATAACTGTAAGGCATCTGTTCCTGGGCAACTCAAACACCTATGAACCATACACTCATTTTTTGAAATGTCACAAACCACCTAAAAAATAAGTTTATTCATTATTATTTACTATTAAATTTTCTATTATAATCATATGATAATTATAATTAAAATCATAATAATAATTAAAAGTAATAGTAATACCAAATTTTAATTTCCGTATAAACTGATATCTTTTTTTAGATTTCCTAACTTATAACATACAGTAAACACACTTATAACTGAAAACAAACCTTTTCCATTAAATATTTATAAGTTATATCCTATTACATTGCGTATAAAAGAAGAACTGTATTTTGATGATAAACACATACACACACTGAGTGAGCACCTGAGGCTCCAACACTTACACACCACTTAGGACGCAGACTGCAAAATTTAGAAATTCCAAGATTAATCTTTGGATTTACAACTTTAAATTGACTGGATTTACAACTTTAAATTGACTGCGATTCTTTCAGGTTACACAATAGCAATTGTTTTTGTACATACATTCTGTTATTTTTTCTTTTTCGAACACTTACATAATATTTTTCACCTGACGTTAGTTGTGAGTATTCATCATCTTCATAAAAACTTTGAACAATGGAGACAACATTAAGTAGAACACTTTTTCCAAATTTGTTCAATGGAAGTGAAAGTATGCCACTCTCCTGTTTCATATGATATGCTGTGCAAATAGCATTCACTCTAACTTCAAAGTAGTTAGAAGCATAACCTCTAGACCAAGATTCAGGAGTTAAAGTGAGAATTTTTAATTTATTTTTGGGGATCGAACTCGGAACCTCTCGCTTATGAAGCAAGCGCTTTACCACTACACCACTACCGCATTTAATATGAGTAAATGGTTCATCTTCTTTTGTCAATACTTTATCTACTTCATTTTCACTCAGGTGTTCTACTGATAAAATTGCCTTTGATTTACAGCTAGTACATAATTTCCACCCAGGTAAACTGTTAACCCTAATGTCACAAAGTGTCTAGCCAAAATTAAAGATATTATAAATTTACCTAAAAAAAAGTATATTTAAGATATGTGTTGTATACATTTACAGATAGTATTTATATATTTGAAATCAAATTATCTTTTATTTTTTTTATGCACTTTATAAACATCACAACAATTGCCATTTTTCTTTTCAAATCTTTTTCCAAAGTAGTGAAAATGGTGATTACAAATGCTGAATAGTTCTTCACAAGCTTGCAACTCAGATCTCCATAAAATGTTTTGACGAGTATCAGTGTCGAGGTCATGTAATAAAAAAATCTCTTTATTTCTAGAATATGAGGTTTTATGGCATTCTGACTTCAAAACTTTACCAATATTACATGAAATCATTTTGATAATGAATTAAAAAATGTTATACTTGCAAATTTAAAAATGCACAAATATTAATTACATTATTTATGTAGAATTAATTGCAACATTTAAATTAGATGAATATGTCTGAATCCACAATTTTTTGGTGTTTGAGTTAAATAACTTCCAGGTAAATTCTATGCTCCAAACCTTTGAGTGTTCATACTTATGTCATTTAAGGATGTTTTGCAAAAAATTGTGCTGCAAAGAGCCTGGGAACAAAAATACCCTAAAAATTAGAAATCAGCTGCCCAAATGTGGGGGAAATCAAGTTTTTGAAATATGAATTCTAATATCCTAAACTAAGTAAGAAATTTCTTTAGGGTAATAAAATTTCATTGAGAAATAATGATTTGTTTAGAAATTATACCTAATTAAAATTTACAACCCCCTCGTTTTGAGGGGGTTGTAAACTTTATATGGTTATAACTTTTGAATGCCAAATGATTTTTTGACGAAATTTTAAAAATATGTACAATTTTCAGTTTTGTTAAAGCAAGTAATCTTTCTGTTTGGGAAAATTAATTCCCCTCGCGTTTGGGTGGATAATTTCTGCTTTTTAGAGTATTTTTGTTCCCAGACTCTTTGCAGCACAATTTTTTGCAAAATATCCTTAAATGACATAAGTATAAACATTCAAAAGTTTGGAGTATAGAACTTACCTAGAAGTTATTTAACTCAAACACCAAAAAATCGTGGATCCACCCCTGCAATTATATATACATTTTTAGTACAAAAGTAAAATATTTACAAAACTATGTATTTGGCAGGAATTATTTTTTCACACAATGTTCTTCAAGCATACAATGATCTAATTTAAAATTTTCAAGCTTAAAAAATTTAATGCACGCCTAAAAATTTTACTGGGGCAGGTGTCCATTATTTTAACATTTATAATTGATATTATTTAGGTACTTTTTAATTATAAAATATTTTATTTATTTATATATTCAAATTTCTCATTAACACGATTAACTAAGTTACTTATTTTTAAAGTTCACATGTTTAAAGACTTGGTTTTATAAAAGAAATGTAAATTAAAAAATGGCAGAAAATGACCAAAACAATAATAGTAGTCAAAATTAAAACAACCATTACTCACGAACCATGAACATTTCTTAGTGTTCGCAAAAAAAAAATTGCCACCCTTAATATTGATCATTTTTTATCAGATCGACATATTTTTTTTTGGCAATTTTTCATTTACTGTCGATCTTAAAATTTGCTGCCTGTGTGCATTGTACACTTCGCACACACCACCAGCCAGCACTGAGTATATTATATAGCTATGGGGTTTACTGAAAAGTCAAAACCTAACAAACTCATTTAAAGATTATAAACTCTTACATTTCTTAATGTCTGCAGGTAACTGCTTGTTCTAAAATAAATTGAACTAACTCTGGTAGAGTTCAAAGAGAATCAAATAATTTACATTAAAGAACCAAAAAAAACTAATTCCAAGTTGGATCCCCACCAGGTCCCTGGTAGTACAGTGCTTACCTTGTTTCTCACAAGGTAACCACAACTAATGCAGCCACTTTGACTGTAATGGCTTTTTTCGGCCTTGGGAAGGTGAATTAACAAAAAAAAAATTGGAACATTTTTATTTTGACACCATTACGAGGAAGACTTAAGAAAAAAACAAGGTTTAACATTGTTTGAATTGCCTTCGCTTTTGCCTATGCAACCTCATCTGCCCGTTTATATAACATGATTATATATATATTACTTGATTATATACTTGTTTATATTACCTTTTAAAATCTTTTGATTAAATTTAGATGTTTTTTTAAAAAGTCAAAAAAATATTTATACTTTTGTTTGAAAACAAAAAATCGGCTCATTGTGATTTAAAAAAATGACTCAAATAAAAAAAGTAAATATAAGTTCATCTAGTTCATTTAAGTTTAATCAAACCTGAATAAGAATATGTCTCATACCCATGATGTTAGACAAAATGTAAAGAAAAAGCAAGTAGTGTCTAAAATGTTGCAACAAAAATGCAACATATCAAAATGACCAATGGTTTATATGTGAACATTTAAATGCCTAAGCTGGGTGTGTTTTGCATGCTAGCCAAAAAAATACACAACTGGCGATGAGTTTGTTTGTTCTAAAAATTGTTAAAGGCTGATATTTTTTACTTTACCTCCTTATCTTTGTAGATAATTGTATTAATTAATTATATCATCTATTTAATTGCTTCATTTCTATGTATTAGTTTATCTATTTAATTGCTTTTTTTATTAGCCGCCAACTTTTTCTATTAAGTTAAACTTTTTGTTTAACTTTAACAGATGATGCTATCATCTGGCTAAATGATATGGTGTTGGTGGTGATGATGATGATGATGATGATGATGGTGATGATGATGATGATGATGATGATGATGATGATGATGATGATGATGATGATGATGATGATGATGATGATGATGATGATGATGATGATGATGATGATGATGATGATGATGATGATGATGATGATGATGATGATGATGATGATGATGATGATGATGATGATGATGATGATGATGATGATGATGATTTTACACTGATTTTTAGCATTTATAATTCAAAAAAGTTAGTATGGTTTATATTTCAAAAAGGTTATATTTTTGTCAGCTTTTTTGAACTGGATTTTCAAATAACGTTGAACTTACTCATTTACTTTATAAGTTAATGTTGCTGAGAGCATGAAAATAAAACAACATTTTAGTGCAAGCATGTTATAAAATACAGAAAAGCTGTTTTAAAAAACCTGTCATATCACTACACCAAGTCTTTTATTGTATCTTATTTGTATTTTAATCTGTTGCTAAAATAAAATTATTCATAAATGTTGTAATAAAGTTATATTATGAAATGTTTCAATTACATTTTCAGTTTTAAGAGAAATGTTTTTATGTGATGACAATGATTTTGTCAATTAGTGTTGCAATTATTTTATAAAGTAATTTAACATATGAATTTTGCAGTTTTTGACATTAAATTTAAATACTATTGAATTTTATTGTTCTGACATTTTTTTTTCTTTATTTTTAATATGTTTATTTTCTTTAGTCACCTGCATCTTTTGAGAATTTGTTAAAAGCTCCTCTAATGAGATGTCATGTTTTTTCTGATATCGCAAAGCAAGTAGCTTCATTTTTTAAAGTAGGTATTTTTTTAATTTTAAAATTATGTTTATCAAAGAGTTTATTTTAACTATTTCTAAGAGTTAAGCTATTCAAAGAATCACACCTTTTCCTTTAAATTTTTTCTTTAGTCGTATTTTTATAAACTTTTAATAGTCTATGCTTTTGTTAATTTCTTAATTATTTAAATCTTATAAAAAATTTTTATAGACTTCCTCTGAATATGATCATTTACAAGAGGTTTACCTACGTTGGTTATCGTTTTCAGAAAAAAATACAAAGCGCATGATTTCTGCAAATGTCACAAGAAAGTATTGGGATGAATTTCACAAAAAACTTACAGTAAAACATTGTGTTGACAAATGTGTATTTTATATATGTGCATTTATGTGACAAATGTCCCTTTCTGACTTTGTAAGAATAACTAATGAAAGTTAAAATAGTTCTTAATTATACTAGTAGTAAAAAGAGTATATGTATATACATATATATATATATATATTTATATATATATATATTTATATATATATATATATATATATATATATATATATATATATATAGAGAGAGAGAGAGAGAGAGAGAGAGAGAGAGAGAGAGAGAGAGAGAGAGAGAGAGAGAGAGAGAGAGAGAGAGAGAGAGAGAATGAGAGTGACAGATAATATATTCTTATAGTAATACTATAAGTTTCTTAACAAGAAGCAACATTTTCTGATTAAACAGTTTTAATTTAATAATTAGCAATTTTTATTTAACATTTAAATTTAACATAATAATCATTGTGATTGTGATGACTACTTGTTACTCAAACTTTATAAATAAAAAACTGTTAATTTTCAAAGGAAGTTTTACGAGATCCAAAACGACGAGTTTTAAAGTCAAGTAAAGATGACCCATTATCTCTCTCACGAGCTTCTAGGTTATCAAGTCACTCATACATACTTTGCAATGATGTTTTTGTACATGTTCAGGTAATTTTTTTTGTACATGTTCACGTATTATTATTTTAAAGTAATAATAAGTCAAATTATCATCATTATTATTAGTGTTTTCATGATTGTCACTATAATCATTATCAATAATATAATCATCATTATCATTATTGATGTCATTTTCAACATTATCATCATGGTTATCATCATCATCATTGTCATGATCATGATCATTATTGTTGTTTATAATATAAATCTTTGTGAAAGTTTTGCTTTTAATTTGAGTTTTTTTTTAATAAAAAAGGTCAGCATTTAGATAAGATTGTATGATGTATTCCTATATTTTTTAGTTATATAAGTTGCTAAACTGTATACAACATTTTTATGGTGATATTAACATTTAACACTTTTACTTTTGAAATTTTTTTGTATATTTAAAAGTTTAATTAATTTTATTTGAGCTGTTTTTCAGGGTTTTTTGCTTTAGATTCTTTTTTTATTTTTTATTTGTTTTAATTTTTAATAAGTTATAATAGAAATTTTTTTTTTTGAAGTTGTTTATAAAAAAATAATAATACGAAATGCAAAAATCTTTATATGTATTTTTATTTCACAGTAATTATATGTATCTTTGTTTCACAGTAATTATATGTATCTTTGTTTCACAGTAATTATATGTATCTTTGTTTCACAGTAATTATATGTATCTTTGTTTGACAGTAATTAGGCACAAAAAAAAGTTCGATTATTAATTGAAAATATTTTAATATTGTTGTAAATACTTTACATTATTAAAATTTCTGTCTATTTATTACAGTTTAACAGAAGTTTTCAAGTTTTTCCACTGATTACACTGTGGGCTGATTCGGTTCCAGACTCTAATCAAGTACAGTATGTTTTTTCAAAAAGTTAACAAAATTATTTTAGTTCCATCATGAAATGATTCAGTCAACATTTATTTTCTTAAAGAAATGGAATTCAAATAACATCACCTGAAGAGTCATTTGTTTTGTCAGCAGGAACTCCTGATGGAAAGGTAAAATTTATTATTTGTTAATTTTTAATAAAGTTTAGAAATAATTACAATTAATTAGAAAAAAAAAAATTTTTTTAAATAGAGTAAGAAAACCCTCCTGATAAAACCATTAATTTTTTTCTATAACCAATCGTACATTTCTACAACCAATTAAGCTTTCTAAAACAATTCAACTTCTCCTTAAACATTCTTTGGTAAAAAAAGAAGTTCAAATTTTGATTTACAAATTTACACCTTGTTGTTAATAGTAATGTTAATACATTCTACCATAAATAGCAAAAAACCTTGGTAAATTTCTATAAAGGACATAAATGTGAAGGGATAAATGGCAAGGGTTGTTTATTGGCAGTTTAATTTTTTTTTTGAAGTTTCATGATATTTTTATTTGATGTTGTTGCTGTTAAAAGTGAAAAAAAAACATTCTATAGAAAAAGTATTCTACAAACAAACATATTAAAAAATCTTCATGAGGAAATGTAATAAGTCTTCATAAAAGTTTATTTTAATTTTAAAGAGTTTTATTTAGTTAAAAAATTTTTTAGGTAGGTCTCCTATTTAATTATTAAAAAAACTTTAAAGTAAACTTATAATTATATGAATTATAACAACATAAATATTATTAAAAGTACTATTTAGGACAATATAAAATATAACATTGTAACAAATATTTAGATAACTTTTAGCAAATGGTGTAAAAATATGGATATTTTATCTTGACTTTCTATGTGATTAAAATTTAAGACTTCTTGACTTTTATGAGGATACTTTTTAAAATCAGTTTTAACAGCAGGATAAAAGTTTCCAAAAAATTCCATTTTAAATTTTATTCCAATTATTTCCTGTTTTTAACAAATAAACGAAACAACTTTTGTCAACATAAAAAAATATAATTGAATCATAACATTTATTTTTCTGTTTTATGAAAGTTTTGAAATTAAAATTAACTTTAATAGCAACAACTATTAGAGTTGGAAGTTGCTGGAAAAAGAAAAGTTTAAGTTTAATAAGCAAGATAAAGATTAAAAGACAACTTGAAAGATTGCAAATTATATGAACCAGGAAAAGAAGATGAAAAATGGTTTTGCCCCATAGCAATTTGCAATTCGCAATCACTTAATTTGCCCCTTGTTTTAAATTTTGTAATTTTATACATAATAATACATATTGCATACACGATCCTTACATGTGCAATCTGCGAAATTAACTTAACTTGCGGACATTTACATTTACAGACGTTTGTATATATTATATAAATAGAATTTTTACATTTACCTAGTTTTACTTTTACGCAAATTACATACTTTATCATTTTCATAAAGTACATATCTAAATATCATTTTCTTATATTTTCTTTTAAAAATTTAAAAAATTGATCTTTTAAACAAACAAAAAAGTCAATGACATCATTTCAAAAGGAGTTAGGACTAAATAGGTTGTTGATAACTTTTATTTTAATTTTTAGTTCTGATTTTAAAAAGTCTAAAAAATTTTTTTTAATTTTTTTTTTTAGATTTCTTGGTTAAAGGATCTTAATCAAGCTATTGCTTCTTGTCTTTCAGCATGTTCTTCGCATAGGTGATTATTTTGTCTTTTTATAATAATAATTATTATTATTATTATTATTATCAAATTCAACTCCCAAATCCATATAGGGGAGCAGTTAAAGAGTTTTTTATTTTTTTTAATTTATTTGCAACTCTCAAACTCTAAAAGATGAACGATTTTAAGCTTTTTTTAAACTGCAGAAAACAGGTTGAGCACTGTACTTCCTGAGGCATAGGATGGATTTAAAACCCTAACCTTTTATTTGTGAGTCACACTGTTCTACCGCTAAAAGTTTTTTTTAATTCATTAAGAATTTTAAATCTTGTAATTTAAAAATCTTATTTCTCTGAAATGAACATTTCTTTTATATACTTATCTATTTATTTTATAATATTTTTTTTAGTTTGGATGTTGATGCAGTAAATAGTCAATCTGGTTTATTGACAGCAGCAGCTGCACGTGAAGCAACATATGTTTATGTTAATCATTTAAAGTATAAACATGCTCATTATAAAGGAATGTGGTTAAAAGGTTACCCTCATGGCAGGTACATTTTATACACCTGTTTTTAAATGTTGGTAATTTCTAAAAATAGTTGTAAAGTAATTTTTAATTAAAATAAAATTTAAAGCATTATTTATTAATTCCTTCACTGCTTTTCATTATAATTATTTTATCTATAAGTTATTAAATTTCATTTAGAAGATTGTTCAAGTTTTTTATTATATATACTTTTTTATTTCAAAATATCAATTTAGAGGAAAAATGAGTTGGGAAGATGGGACATATTATGAAGGGGAATTCATCCATGGACTGTTTTATGGGTAAAGTGTTATAAACAATTTATATATTAAAATAGTATTTTTAGAAGTATTTTTATTGTTTTATCTGTTTATGTTTTATTATAAATGAATAGTAATAATGAATATTATTTGAAATTTGTAAAATAGTATGTGCTGAATATAGGGAAAATTCCACTTCATACAAAGAAATTTATGTTTAAGCATTATATTTTGAATTAGGTATGGACAAATGAAGTGGCCTCAAACAGCTCTTAATTTAATGGAAAAAATGTATGAAGGGGAGTGGTTTGAGGGAATGATGTTTGGATATGGAAAAATGAAGTATTTTTATTGTTTTATTGATTAATAAATATTTGCTTATGCTTTATTATAATTGAATACTTTTATTTAAAATTTGATAATATTTAAGTTTTATATTACTGTTCAATTGGTTACATTTAGTAACTAAAACATTAATGGAAATAACTTAATCATATTTTTTTAAGTAAATGTGAAAAATCAATATTTTTTTACTTTGATGTAAAGAGCTAATATTTATAAAAAGCAACTTAACAAATATTTAAGTTTGAAAAAAAAAGGAAGAATGTTAACTCATCAACTAAACAATTATTTCTAAACATTATGTACGATATACTAAAATTTTGTGTTGCATTTTTTTTACAGTGGTTGTTACCCATGACATCTATTTCCATGACATCTATTACCAGTGATTATACAGTTTCCATTTTATGATAATTTTTTTTATTATAAAAAATGATAGCAACTTTTTATCATAAAATGATAGCAACTTTTTATCATAAAATGATAAAAATTGTTGTAATTAACGAATCAGATGCTTTTAAGAAATTAGATGATGAAATTAACTTGGTAACTATCAATATGACCCTACACAAACCATTGCAACAAAAATCCAGAAGTTTTTATGTAAGTTGAGGAAAGAAAATAAATTTAATAAAAAAAACTTATTTTCGAATATATACTTCTGATTGCATTCCTCCACGACTGTATGGCATCATAAAAGCTCATAAATTAGATAAAAACTATGCAATGAGACCAGTGATTTCCAATATTGGTGCTCTGCCTTATGGTTCTTCAAAATATCTTGTTAAAGTAGTACAACCAACTAAATAAAAATAAAGCAAAGTTACTAAATTCTTCTAATAGTCAACAAAGCAAAATCCTGGGTTGTTTCCCTAATGAATTTCAAGTCTTGTTTGTTGTGATAGCTTTGTACCCCTCGATTCCAATTGACAGAGCGATTCCTGTGATTATTGACATACTCAACAATCATAAAGATGATCTTGGGATAAGAACTACGTTAACTATTACTGATATTCATCAATTAATTGAACTCTGCTTAAACTAATTCTACTTTTCATATAAAATTTAATTACAATTATACCGAATTCTAGCCCTATTGGAGACTTATCACTTATGGTAATTGTTGCAGAGACATTTTTGCAACATTTGGAAACAAAAACATTGAAACTTGCAGAAAGAAACTTATTCTCACCAAAGTCATATGACAGGTATGTAGATGACAGCAATGAGAGATTTAATTCATTAGAAAAGCATAACAAATTTTTGGAATTGTTAAATCAACAAGATCCTGCAATTCATTGGAAATAGAAAACAAAAGGAAAGAGACTTTTTAGATATAACAGTAATAAATACAAATGATTTACACTATGATTTCAAAATACATCAAATAAAATCGAATTCAAGCATTAATCCTACAATAACTTCTGGAGTCTTTAAAGGTTTTTACCAAGAGCCTCACAAATTTATTCCCCAGAACACCTTTAAGATGAAATACAATTTAAAATAAATATGTTTGTCGAAAATGGCCAAAAAAGATCAGGGTTAGAGCTTATAACAAAAAGTTCTATCTAAAATCAAAAACAATCCTGTTGAGGTAGTTGCAGATAAAACAGAAAATGGTTACATAACAATAAAACTCCCATGGATTCCAAAACAAGGATCAAAATTAAGAAAAGAGCTCAGGAGATATGGCATTAAAATTATACTTGTTTCTCCGTGCAACAGCCTTGTTCGTCAAGGTTTGTGTTTTGGAGTTATAGAGTTGAGAGAGGGTTGTAACCACAAAAGTAGCCTCCTTGACTGTAGTGGCCCTCTCGGCCTTGAAGAGGTGAATATTTAAAAAAAGAAAAAAAAAATTACAACATTGCCAACTCTGACAACAATTTTATGTAATAACAAATCCAAATTATTACCAAAGAGCAATTCGGGTGTCTATAATCTTACATGTTCATGTGGTGGCGTTTATGTTAAAGAAGCAAAAAAGAAAATTATACAAAAAAGTATTGAGTAGGGATTGCATCTCGAAATTCAAGAATTCTGGAATTCGTTTTTATAATATAGTTTCGAATTCCAAAAATTTTTCCAGCGAGTTCCGAAATTAAAATTAATTTTTTTGTGCTCTCTCTAACTTTTAAATTGTGTTTTTGTTTCTGTACATATAAATATTCTACATTCCAATTCTATAAGAAAAAATAAAGAAAACAATTGTAAATTACAGTTATCCTGCATAATACAAGTGGACATAAAGAAAACATTCTTAAATTGCAGTTAAGGGTTTCATGTCTTCATTTCATATCCACATCTAATTATTTGTTGAGATTTGCTTATTGTGTTATTATGTTATTGCAGTTAAGGATTTCATGTCTTCATTTCGTATCCACATAAGATAATTTTTATATTTGGTATAACCTCGTGTTCGTGCATCTTGTATATCTTACAATTTTTAACAGTGTTGAGATTTGCTTATTGGAGTGCGGTGTGTATTGAATAATATGGATCAATATTTTTTAAATAGGTAAGCAAATAATAGCAGGAGAATCTGTTAAATTATTCCTGCTATTATTTGCTTAAATTAAAATTAAATAGTTTGATAAATATTTATTTTTATTTTTGTTTTGTTTAACAAGTTAAATTATTATCAACAGTACATCCTAAAATGTTTTCAAAGGAAAGTTATTTGGAATACACAAAGCAATGTAAAAGTCAAGATTCTGTTTGGATTCATTTTTTAAGAGGATCAAAAAAACTAACAGCAAAATGTAAAACATGTTATGAAATAGTAAAAACCGCTGGTTCAACAACAACACTGCAGCACACACATTTAAGAACAGTACACTATTAATGTATTAAAACAGGATGTCGTGCAAGATGAAGGTCCAGAAAGCAGCACATCAAAAATGATGATTACAAACTATTTATTCAATAAAAAAGATGAATCACTTTCTGCAATCGTATATCGAATGTGTGCCTTAGATAATATGTTGTTCAAAGTTTTCTGTACGTCTATCGATTTGAGAAATTTGTTTTTGGCTAGAGGCGCTCAAGATTATGTATTACCAAAACCACCTAACTTGATTTGCAAAATGGTTTTAGAATACGTACAAAAAATGCAGTCTAAAATAATGCAGGATTTTATAAATTTAAAAGAAGATGGAACAAGGTTTTGCTTAACTCTAGTTGAATGGACATCTTCAAGAAACCGATGTTATTTGTAGTGGTGTAGTGGTAAAGCGCTCGCTTCATAAGCGAGAGGTTCCGAGTTCAATCCCCACCACGTCCCTGGTAGTACCGCACTCAACTTGTTTCTCCGCGCAGCGGCCTTGTTCGTGTTTCGGAGTTATAGAGTTGAGAGAGGGTTATAACCACTATTAAGTAGCCTCCTCATCTGTAGTGGCCTTCTAGGCCTTGAGGAGGTGAATAACAAAAAAAAAAAAAAAAAAAAAAAATTTAAATGTGAATGTCCATGGCAAGAAACAGTTAGGGAATTTAAGTTTAGTACCTGTTGAAGGATGTTTTTGGTGGCTCACACATATACAGAAAATGTTAGTGTAGAAGATCAAGTAAGTGACTTCGATGAATCGGAGGAGGGATACATTGAAAATGAAAATGTCGGCTTGATTGAAGGAACTTATAATAAAGCTGAGCTTGTTGAGACTGAAGAATTTGGATTTAGTTTGCTCATCAAAAAAGTTTGTTCGATTGTAAAGAAATTTTGGTTTTCAAGAACATTAAATGATATTCTTCTAGTATACGTGAAACAAGAATTTGGAAAACAATTGAAATTTATTATGGACAGTAGAACTAGATGGAATAGGTAGTCGAAATGCTTGAAAGGTTTAACAAGCTAAAAAGCTGTGTTAGAAAAGCATTGATTGACATTGCATCTGATATCGTTACTCTAAATGCTGAAATTTTGTCGATTAAAAACATTATCTCTATACTTCTCCCAGTGAAGCTTACTGTTGAAGCCCTTTGTCGAGAAAATGCAAATCTGAAAAAGTGAGATTCACACATCTTTCACTAGACCATTGAAAAAAACAATAGCCAAAGTTATTGAAAACCTTGCACAAAGATTGATATTTAATACTAACATGGAAACTTCCTTAGGCAAGCAGTCAGAAGCTGATGATGTGATAGAAGTGATGTTGGAAGAACAAACTAAGCCCTTAACATTAATGCAAAAGTTGGAGAACAAAGTTCAATTGAATTCATTGTCCAACATAACGTCCAACTCAACTCAACAAATAATAAATAGGACCTTAATTTCTGAAATGAAATTCTTTGAAGAGAACGACATTCATGGCAAAATATTAGAGTCTGTCTACTCATATTTTGATTCCACCATCGAGCGTGGAGTCTGAGCGAGCCTTCTCAATTGCTGATAACTTTTTTTAATTTGATGTTCCATTTTTATTTTTAAAGAAAGTATTTTTCATGCAAAAAATAAAAATGAATTATCTCCAATAAGTTATTTTTATTATTTTCATAGACATAGAAAATTTTTTAATATTTTCGAAATTCGACTGAATTCCGAAAAAATTGAATTTCAAATTCCGATTTTTTTATTTTTGTCAAAATTTGCATTCCCTAGTATTGAGCATCAGGTAAACAGTATGAAAGGTAAGTTAATTAGATGCACCTTAAAACAATTGCACTTAATTCTAACTACCATAAAAGAAAAATAAGAGAATCCCTTGAGATCAATTATGCCTAAACAAATAAGGAGGTGTTAAAATTGTGTCAAATAGCTGGAGACATCTTTTCAAAAAAATCATTGAAATCTCAAAATAGTTTTTACTTTATGTCAGTTCATCTTATATACCTTTTTTGTGATATTTTTGTTGTATTTTATTTTATGCCTGACTATGGTCTGAGCTAATCAGACTGATATGTTGCATAAATAAATTAAAAATTAGTACTTAGCTGTATTTTATGTTTTTATATATTAAATAAATTATCAAGTTCTACAAAAACTGTTTTATAGCACTTGATAAAAATTTTTTTTTTGTTACCCGCAAGTTAAGAAAGTGTAGCAAGAATGTTTTTTAAGTGTATCAATGATGTTTGTAATAGTGGAGAAAGTTTTGCTCAGAAAAAACTTGAAAACAAAATGAGTTCTAAATTTAAACAACTTTAAAAGTAACTGTAAAATGTATTTGTATATAAATATTAATTCTAAAAAAAAATTATATTAAAATAAATTCATAATTTCATAGGTATGGTCAATTTGAGGAGTATATTGGGCATTTTAGAGATGGATTACGTCATGGTCATGGAATGTTGAAAACATTAGTACCTAAAAATACTTTGGAAACAGTATATATTGGTGATTGGGTGAATGATGTCAAACAAGGTTATGGTGTCTTAGACTATGTGATACGGTAACTTGTTTATTATATATTGGAATTTTTTTAGTAATAAGAAAATTCTTATTTATTTGTAATATATTTATGATTTATTGACAACAAATTTATGTTTTATTGACGACATATTTATGATTTATTGACAACATATCTATGATTTATTGACAATATATTTATGTTTTATTGAATACATATTTTTGATTCATTGACTACATAAATTATTTTCTAATAGAAAAACAAATTAAAACAGATTAAAACAAGTTTTTTCGGGTCAGCAAGTTTTTTGGGTCAGACTTTTTTTTTTTTTTTTTTTTGCATTTAATTCATATTCCAGTTCTTAAGCTATTAAACTACAAAATCTTTTCATTATATTAAGATAATATCAAATTTAATTACCCAGTTTATTGAACTAAATAATTACTAAGTTATTTTATACTTTTAATATTGACCAACTTGTGAGTGCGAGTGGAAAGTGATTTTCTACTAATATGTATATATATATATATATATATATATATATATATATATATATATATATATATATATAAATATATATATATATATGTGTGTGTGTGTGTGTGTATATATATATATATGTGTGTGTGTATGTATATATATATATATATATATATATATATATATATATATATATATATATATATATATATATATATATATATATATACTGTCATGGACAAAAGTTTGCGATCACTGCAATTTTTTACAAAAAACACTCAAAATTTAGAAAAACAAGTAGTAAATTATAAATCAGTACATATATTTCGAATGTTTATTCACACTATACAGGTTAAACAGCATGTCTATTCATATATAGTATTTACAATGAAATCCTTTATTTTTGAGAATATTTTCAATACGTCCTGGCATCGATTCACACAGTTTCTTGCAATAGTCCGGCGTAATCTCCTGCACCCACACGCGTTTAATCCAGTTGGTGAGGTCATCTTTAGAACTTGGGCTATGTGCAGCAATCTTCTGCTTCATTACAGTCCAAACATTCTCAATAATATTGAGATCTGGACTGTTGCCTGGCCAAGGTTCTAGTAGCGGGATGTTTTCAGAATGCAGCCAGTCCTTAACAGCCTTGGTACCATGACAAGGTGCGTCATCATACTGGAAATGAGTGATGTCATGTATTGGTACAAATGGTGGCAGCCTATCCATCAGTATACTCAAGTAAACAGCACCATTGATTGTTGTATTTTTAGGCAAAATCCAAATGCAGGCACGACCACTACTAGAGAGTTTGCTCCCCAAACCATAACTTTTGGAGCCTGTTTTACTGTTGGTATAACGTACTTTGGATTATGCCTCTGATTTGGTGGGCGTCTGACATGTCTACAAAATGAGTAGAATTGCATGAATGTTGTCTCATCTGAAAACATCACTTGTTTCCACTGGGCTGGTGTCCACTGTCTGTACTTCTGACAAAACGCTATGCGAATATTCTTTGCTGAAAGCTTCGGCTTCTGTGCTGGTCGGTAAGATTTCAAGCCTGCATCAAATAATCTTCTGCGTATTGTCCGACTGTTTGGTTTCTTGGAGGTGATCCAGGCAGTTTGCCTCTAATGGCACTTGAGGATGCTCTTGGTGATTTTTATGCTGCCTTTATTATAGCATTATCCATACAGTTGCTTGTAATCTTCGGGCGCCCAGCGCGTGAACAGGATTTATAACTTTTCAGCTCTTGATTTCTCTTTACAGTAGCTACAACAGTGGAATGTAAAATACCGAACTTTTTGGCTATCTGTCTTATAGAAATGTTCTCTTTGTACAAAATAACGACCTGAGCTCGCTTTTCAGATGTCAGTTCTTTACCGTGTACCATTTTAACTAGTACTGCTTCAAATAAGGTCTCCATAATATAAAATGTTCCAAAATATTTCAGTTATATCTGAAAATAAACATGTAAACATCAATTTTAGACTCTAATTGACAATTAGCACAAATTGGTACAAAATTGTAGCACTAAAGTAGCCCAAAAGCAATTCAGAGTAGAATACATTAAAAAATATGCGAAAATCGCAGTGGTCGCAAACTTTTGTCCATGACTGTATATATATCAGTCATCTACTCCCAATTTTCAAATCAAGAACATCAAACATCTGCTTATTCAATCAATCTTCTCTCTCGATTTCAATAATTGGTGCCCAGCTACAAAATCTTGACTCAGGCAATACTCCTGGTGGCAACAAAATCCAACCTCAACCACTGCACGAGCATCATTCCAGCTTCTCTGAAGCTCTTCTTCTGATCTTTGTTCATACCCTTCAAAATGGTACTCTTCCCTCTCTTGGAAATCAGCCAACATCACTCCGATTTTCAAAAAAGGAGACAAGCAAATAGCTTTAAATTAGCAACCAAAAAAATGATTGGTCAAAAAAATGGAAAATGAAGCTGAATTATTTGAAATGCAAATCGATGGTAATCAAATCATTAGCAACACCAAAAGTTCCTATACATGATTATATGATGCTTAACAACAATGGCTCTCTTTATTTGCTAGAAAAAACTGTTTCTGAACAAGATCTTGATGTACAAATTATAAATAACTTGAATTAGATCGCTCAAAACTTGTTTCAACCAGAGCAAACTTTGTGCTTGGGTCTCTAAGGTGGTCATTCAAAACTTGGAATATAGAAACAAATTTAATACTTTATTGTTCCTTTGTCCGTCCTCATCTAGAGTATGCATCCTCAGTTTGGAATCCTTACCACCAATTAGACATCAAACTAATTGAAAAGGTCCAAAGATAAGCTACAAAGCTGGTTCCTGAACTAAAGAACATGACATACCAAGAGAGACTTACAAAAATTGTTTAACAACATTAGAAAAAAGGCGTGATAGAGGTGATGCAAATCAATATTTTAAAATGATAAATAATTTCAACATTATCAAAGAATATTACCCAAACACAATTTTTATTTTTATTTTATTTTGTTAATTCACCTCCCCACTACAGACGAGGAGGCTACTTAATTGTGGTTATAACCTTCTCTCAACTCTATAACTCCAAAGCACGAACTTTGGCGAACAAGGCTGCTGTGTGGAGAAATAAGTTGAGCGCGGTACTACTAGGGGCATGGTGGGGATCAAACTCGGAATCTCTTGCTTATAAAGCGACCCTCTACCACTACACCACTACCGCATAACATAGTTGCAAGCTCAATCAGTTTAGAAGGACCAGCTAGTGGAGTAAGGGGTTACCCTCATCGTAATTCTAAGCAAGTAACAAAGAACTGTGCTCAAAGAGAAAATTTCTTTTTAAATAGAATTGTGTCTATCTGGAATCAGCTACCAATAAAAGTTGTCAACGCCTCGTCAGTTAACTGCTTCAAGAACCTTTATGACAAGCACTAAAAAGTGCAACGGCTATTATAACCAAGCAAATTGGTTTACTAAAACCTACTTCTAGTGCAGCCAAAAATTTATTATTATTATTATAGTATATATATATATATATATATATATATATATACACACACACACACACACACACACACACACACACACACACACACACACACACACACACACACACACGTTCGACAAAAAGTTTGAGGCAGGCTAGGAATTTTTAGAAATAAGTGAATAAACAAACTTTTTGAAGTCTAATTTATACTTTAATTATATGTTTACAAAAACTAATTATTATTATACATTTTTGATCAATAATTTCTAATTTTAACTTGCGTTTTAATTAAATTTTTGATTCGTTAAAATGACCACATTTATTCTGTATAGATCCTTGGCATACGATCAATCAATTTAGACAGTTTTTCAGGTTGTATTGCGTCCCATTTTACTTGCAATATGTGCCAAAGGTCTTTTACAGAAGATGGCTGTTCTTCTCGCACATTCCTATCAAGTTCTTCCCACAACAACTTGATTGGATTAAGATCTGGTGATTGTGGTGGCCATTCCATTATTTTTAATATTTTCTGGCTTTGCAGATTTGCTGGTATGTTTCGGGTCATTATCATGCATAAAAACATACTGATTGGAAATTCCTTCAGTTTTGTGTGAGTTTCCAATATTCCCCTCACCAAAACATCCCCAAACGACCACAGATCCACCCCCATGTTTCACAGTGGGTATTAAACATTCTTCCAAATACCTTTCCCCTGCAAATCTTTGCATGAAAACACGACATTTTGGACCAAAAACTTCAAACTTGGATTCATCTGTCCAAATGTCATTTTTCCATTTCTCAATTGACCGATGTTGATGTTTTTTAGCCCAATTTAGCTTTTTTGTCTTATTAATTGGTCCTAATAATGGTTTACGAGCAACTACACGCCCATGCAAGCCAAATTTCTTCAATCGATTCTTCATGGTAAGTGCTAATTTTAAGATAATTAAATTGATTGTACACAAACCTTATGTTTTTGACGGTGTACCTTCTATTTGATAAACAAATCTTTGTTATTTATCTATCTTGTAATTTATTAGTTTGTTTAGGCCTTCCAGTACGTTTTCTAGTTGCATTCTTACCAGTTTCTTTATGTCGTTGTAATGTCCTTTGGACACAATATCTTGAAATTTTCATTTTTTTTTAAATTTCAACTTGTGAATAACCTTCTTCATGATAAACTTGAATTCTTTCTCTTTCAGCAATGTTTAATTCCTTTCGTTTATCCATTTTTTCACATTTTTTACAATTTTTAGACAATTCTTGCCAAATTATAAATATCAAAATTCTGTGCTCGTTATTTTTCTTTTTACTACAAAAAAGTGCTACACACAAAGTTTATTGTCACTCTAGTAAAGGTATTAATAACATTATTTCTTAACAGTGGGCTATTTACTGAATAACTGATTATTTTGACAAATCAAAACTGGTATGAGTACAACTAGAAAACGCAAGTTACAATTGTAAATTATTGATCAAAAATGTGTAATAATATTTAGTTTTTGTAAACATATTAATTAAAGTATAAATTAGACTTGAAAATGTTTGTTTATTTGCTTATTTCTAAAAATTCCTAGCCTGCCTCAAACTTATATATATATATATATATATATATATATATATATATATATATATATATATATATATATATAAAATTAATACTCCAAAATGAATTTTATAAATCTTTATAATATCTACAAATGGAGTGTAACAGGAGTTATCCTTCAACCTTTTAAATTCCTTCCCAAGTATTATTAGCACTTAAAAATATTGTTGATTTCATTCAAATAAAACTTTCCTCAATTGAACTTTTTATAATCTTTATAAATTTTATAAACTATATAATTGCAAAAATTTTAAAAACAAATGCATGTCTATAGCAATTCCGTTTTATATAAAAACAAAACTGGATGTGTTTTTTAGTTGTTAAGATAATTGTCATGTCTAGTTATGTAAGACTTCCTTAAATATAACTTTTTTTTTTGTTCTTATTTTATAGAATCTATAAGCCAAATAAAATGAATTAGAATTCTATTTAGAACACTCTTTTTATTTATTAACGAAAAAAGTTGTTTCTCTTTTAAAATATAGATCTATATGTTTTCTATATGTTTTCTATATGCTTTCTATATGTTTTCTATATGTTTTCTATATGTTTTCTATATGTTAGATTTTTTTGTGACAAGTATAAACTACTAACATTATTAAAACAAAAAAAACATGGTAGGAGATTTTGAGACTTACTTTTATAACTCCGAGTTAAATTATAAAAGTAAGTTGTTTCCTTAATTTTAAGGAAATTTTAATTTGTATTTCAACATTTTCAATTCATCTTTTAAAATTCTGCATCAAAAAGTTTACTTTCATATTTTTGTCATTGTTATTTCTCATTTTATTAAAATGTTTTTTAAAGCTCTTGTGAAAACCATGTTATTAATAAAACTATATTACCCATGTGATAGTCTTTAGTAGTTTATTACTTGATAGTCATATAACCCATGTGATAGTCTTTAGTAGTTTTTGCTTTCAAACTTGAAAAGTCATTCACTAATTTCAACATTATTTAATATATATTTATATAATTTACAAAATAGGAATAAATAATTTTATGTAATAACATGTTTAGTGGTGAGAAGTATATGGGTATGTGGGTGAACGATCAAAGGCAAGGATATGGTGTTGTTGTTACAGTTGATGGTGTTTACTATGAAGGGAAGTTTGTTCAAAATAAACTTGTGGTATCTTATATGTTACATTTATTTATACGTTTTACATTTTTTTAGTTTTTAAGTTAAATTTTTTCAATTCAGTTGATACTTTTTTTTTCTAGTTTTTTTTTTTTTTTTATATTTGTATAGTTATTATTTTTTATTGCTTTCCAATCTTTTTATAAAAATAATTCCAAAAAAAAGTTATGGAAACTATATTGAAACACACACGCAAACCACATATTTTCTTTTTTGATATATGTTTTTCAAAATTTCTTTTTCCTTTCCTTTTTGGAATGTGTTACATTATTTATTGTTTTTCAAGTGTTATCAGTGTAGTTCTACTTGAACTAAGTGCAAGTACAGATTAAAGGGCTCATCGTAGATGTTTCACACTTTATTTTTGTTCTTTTGGCTTATCTACTACTTTTGGCTTATCAACTTTCAGTAGCATATTCACTATTACTTTTATAGGTTTGGATTTTATAGCAGGGTCAAGACTGTTCCCGTTGAGGCTGTTTTTTTGTTTTTACCTTTCTTGCTGATAAGCAAGATTATTTAGCAAAATTGCAAACACAAATTTATCCATATTTTTATATCTGGTTTCTCTTTACCAATATTTCAATATAATCTTTTCCCGATGACTTTTTAATTGGATGGAAGAAATTTATTGACTGACTATTGTGGCCATCATACAGTTTTAGTAATATTGGATTTTAAAAATCTTTTACATGTAATATGATAGCAGATTTTTAAACCTCTGATGAGCTGATCCATCAAAGGATTCAAAAATATATAGCCTTCTATCCAATTTGATATTGGTGCATTCTCTGGAGGATGACTAGGCTGTTTTATTGTAAGATCAGAGATCTATGACTTTAAATATTCTTCTTTTATTTCAGAGACCTCTGACCTTAAAAAATCATCTTTTGTTTAAGAGATCTCTGATCTTAAAACATTATAAATCATCATTTTATGATAAAAGCAAGTTTTTCCAAATGATTCACTATTTCACAAGCTTTTCCATATAATTCACCATTTCATGAGCTTTTCTAAACAATACACCATTTTACAAATTTTTACAAATAATGCACTGTTTTATAAATTTTCCCAAATAATGCACCATTTTACAAGCTTTTTCAAATAATACACCATTTTATAAGCTTTTTCGAAACCAATAAATGGTTGCACCAAAATGTTTTTAAATAAAATTAACTGAAAAATTTTGTTGAAAAAACTGATTTCATATAATGATAATGCTAATAATAAATTTGATTTATTTAAGGAAATATTTGAAATTATAAAAAAATAAAGAATTTATTTTCCACTTATGTGCTAAATAAATAAAATATATACAATAAAAATTTTGAAATTCTTAACATCGCATGTTTATTATTTTTTCTTATATTGTCTGAAGTTTTGATCTATTTTCTTGTATTGGCTATACTTTTCATTTTTTTCTTGTTTTGAACTCACTTTTCATTTTTTGTCTTGTTTAGAATTCACTTTTTTTTATCTATTCTCTTGTATTGACTTCACTGTTTATCTATTATATTATATCTAATACATCAACTCAATACAGCTCAGAAGAGTTTGACAGCAAATGTTTAGTCATCTGCCCTCAATCTTTTAATGTTTAGTTTCAAATATTTTAATATTTGAAATTTTATGATTTTAAAATTCAGGCCTAGTTACTATTATTTTTGACAGAGTTTTTTGCTTAAGTACATATTTTTTATACAATGATTTAGGGAAGAGGGATTTTGTTGAGTGAAGATGAAACATGCTATGAAGGCGAATTTACTGCAGATATGCTTCTTAATGGAAAAGTATTCTATTTTTATTATTTAATTAAAATGTGCTTTCATTTTTTTTTTTTTTTTCCTTTCAATGGTCACCTCCCTACGGCTGAGAAGGCCACTACAGTCGAAGACTTTTTAATAACCTTTTTTTAATTCTTTAAATCCTAAGTACAAATATTGACGAACAAGACTGCTGCCCGTAGAAG
>NC_088925.1:4705000-4755000 GCF_038396675.1 Hydra vulgaris | reverse complement strand
AATAATTATTTAGTACTTTGCAGAACAATAGTTTTTATTTTTTAGGATAGGTGTTCAATGTTTTATGGAATAATTGTTTCATATTTTACAGAATTGTTGTTTAATATTTTACAGTTAAACTATGAATTTTTTCTGTAAAAAATATTTTATAGATATTTGACACACCTGGGCATCCCCTAAATTTACTCGTTGATGGTTTAGTTGATGTATACCGAGCAACATACGTAGGTGTAGGGGCACACAGGCGATTGCTACCACATGCTGTAGCAGAAGCAAAGTCTTATGTGTCACGAGTCTTTAATGTTTTGAGGTATATTTTTTGCATCGCATATGTTTAATGTTTTGAGGTAGATGTTTTCTTTCGCAGGTGTTTGATTTATTGAAGCAGATGTTTTGTGCTTGTTTTGTTTTTATACACGACAGTAGTTAAATGATAAAGTTTCTAAAATAGATTTAAAAAATAAATTTCTTGAATTGTATTTGTGTAGTTTGTTATTAGAGTATTGTTCCCTGATTTACATGATGAAGAATTCGTTCTTCTTTCGAATGATTCTGCGGACGGTGTTTTGGAAACTGCTATAAATAGTGTATCATTGCTGCATCCACTTTTGTTACCACGATTGTATCCACCACTATTTACCTTGTATGCTCTCCAAACTGAAAAGTCAGATGCTCTTTACACAGAGAAACTTTATTATTTGAATAAAAGAGGAGACATTGCCTTGCTATCTTTTCTTGGATTAAACAGGTAAAGATTTTAAAAACCAAAAAACTTTGTGTTGTTAAATTTTTTAAGATTTTAATAATTCTTTAAGGATTTGTTTTTTTAATGTTTATGAAACAGATCTTTTTGGTTGATGTCTGAAAAATATTTATCTGGCAATAAATCAAGTCAAGTAGGTTTTTTTTTGGCATAATACATAAAGTTAAAATTTTTAAAATCTGAAAAAAAAAAATTAGAGTTAATGAAATATTAAAAATTAATGAATATTGTTTATAATATTAAAAACAGAAACAAATTGAGATATAGTGCTGGATATAGAAATAGAGAATGTTTTTATTAATTTTTGAGATGATTCATTTAACACTTTCTAAAAGTAATGGTTTTTAATTTAGTCAATTGAAAATGAAAGACCCTATGTTTCAGCTATTGAAATGCTAGAACGTATTAGTACTACTTACAGCCCTATGGGAAAGATAGAAATCATTCGAAGAACATTCGGAAAAATTCACGAGGTTTTAAACAACTTGATCTTATTTTGGTTTGAAAAATTTGGTTTTATTTTGGTTACATTGGTTTTGTTCATTTAATTTTTTTTTTTTTTCTCAATTTTTTTGTATATTATAGGCTATAAATGAACATTATAAAGGACAAAAGAAACCAGTTTTATCAATGGACGATCTTTTTCCACTTTTTCAATATATTGTCATCAGAACAAGGTGTTTTTAAAATTAATACTTGTTTAGCCATGACGATTCCTTGCAACATATTTTTATGAATCGTTTGACCTTTTAATCTAAAATTCTTTTCATGATAAAAAAATTGAAAATGAAGAATGTTTTGATTAAAACTAAAGGTTTTTGTATACTTTTTTTTATATATCTTGTTTCATATGAAAAATGTAATAAATAAGTATAACATTTTTCTGTTCGATTGCACTTTAGGGTACCACATCTTGGTTCAGAGATAAAATTTATTGAAGATTTGGTTGATCAAGCCACTTTAGTTGGTGAAGCTGGTCACATGATAACTACTCTTAGTGTAATTTAAAATTTTAAATAAAATGTGTATTATAAATGTATATAAAATATTCATAATATATATGTATATATTATATATTTAAATATATATATATATATATATATATATATATATATATATATATATATATATATATATATATATATATATATATATATATGTCAACTGACACTTTCCTCTTATCACAATTTCACCAAGAGCAAATCACAGAGAGAGACTTCACCGTGAAAAATATATCAACAGTTTAGCTTGTTTTAACTTTTTTACCGCATTGTCAATGCATGGAACATCTTACCAGATAAAGTAATCGACTCTCCGACTGTTAATAGCTTCAATGCGAGCCTCGATGGGCTTCAACGTTACTACAGCTCGCAACCTTCCTTAGTGGAAGTTGCACTATGAGCTTCACATAAACTAACTGTAATCTGACAATCTACGATTGTATTTTGTCAATTGTTTTAACTTTTTTTGTAACAAATATATACTACTACTACTATTATATATATATACATATATATATTATATATGTAAATATTATTTATATATATATTATGAATATATATATATATATATATATATATATATATATATATATATATATATATATTATATATATATATATACATTATATATATATATATTATATATATATATATATATATATATATATATATTATATATATATATTGTATATATATATCATGTATATATATGTGTATTATATATGTTATTTATTATATATATATATATTATATATATATATATATATATATATATATATATATATATATATATATATATATATATTATATGTTTTATATATATACATAAAAAACTTAAAAAAAATTTTGTTATTTTTTAAAATACTTATTTATTTTATGTTATTACGACATTTAAGATATGAATTTTCAAATAATTATAATATGAATTTTTGATAATTTAGGCTTGCTATTTTCAAATCCAACAAGAGCGTGATCGAGATTGATGAACACAAGATAAATAAAATGAACTTCTGAACAAAATGGAAATTATGGACTTTTTTAATACTTTGTGATAGCTCTTTTTATTGGAAAATATTATTTATTTTGCTGTTTTTATCTTGTTTAAACTCGATATTTATATATTGAAATTTTTTTGTGTAAAATATTTTAAATGACAAAAAAAACATTTAAACATAATTTTTGGAGATTTCTTCGTAAACCTTTTAAATAAAAATAATAAATAATAATTAAAAGTGTTAATAAATGATAATTAAAATATCTAGGTATACAAAATATGCAGTTTATTTAATGGTTGTCATCGTTATGGTGGAGATAAAGGACGTTATAATCTCAGGTTTACACTAAAATATCCTCTGAGAGTAAAATTTCAATATTCTACATTGTAGGATTTGGCGTTAATGATGTTAGTAACTTAAAAAGATTGCTTATTATTTAAACTTGTTTATTATCATACTTGAGTCATTTTTTTTTAAATCGAATTCCTTAAACTATGGAAGTGGCGTCTAAATTGGCCTCTGCTTTTTTTATATTGATCAGAATAAAGAGAAAACCTGCTTGAGATAAAATTTTACTGTCTATTTTTACTTTTTAAAGATTTATACTTTTTAAATTCTACTATAGTTAAATATTTTTTTATGACACCTTGATTATATCACAGTGTATATATTTTATACATTTTTGTAGATCTTTGTTTTATAAATCTTTGTTTTATTTGTTTAGTCTAAAAATTTAGAAATGGCAGAAATTTTGTAATACACATCAGTCTTATAAACTTAAGTTCAATTTAAAGTTGACTTTGTCCTTTGACCATTAGAAACTATAGACGCAGCCTTAGGGGTCGTCCTTAATTTCGTCACGTAATTTTTGACCATTTTTTACCCCTCCCTCCCCCCTCGTCATAACATCGTAACTCTTTAGTAGCAAGTTCCGTATAAGCCATTACAAACCTGCCCCCCCCCCCCTTCTTCTATGCCATGCAAAATGGGATGGGAGGGGGGTTTGTAACAGCTTATACGAAATTATGACCATGCAAAATTTACACCCCTCTCATTTTGGGGGGTCGAAAACTTTGCATGGTCATAACTTTTGTAATTTACAATATTTTTCTACAAAAATTAAAATCTGTCGAAAATTTTACTACATTAGTGCTCTCACGTATGGGCAGGGGGGGCAAGCGTTTTAGGGCTTTTTGTTCGCAGGCATCCGGCATCCCAATTTTTGCAAGGCCTCCTCATTTAGTATAGGTATAAACAAACTTAAGTTTGTAGTTTGCACGATGTGTGAAAGTGTCCTATCTGGAACATCAAAAAATCCTGAGGGCGCCCATACATGTGTGTGCACAGAGGGAAGCTATACCCTCTGCTCCCTATACCATACATCTTTTTATGTTGGCAAACTAGGATCTTTAGTCAGAATTTAACTTTTCTATTGATTAGCTGGTTAATTATGGTAAATTAGAAAATGGAAGTACGTACTTTTAAATTGATCCCCCCCCCTACCCCATTTTTCCTACCCTACGCTTTTTGAATACCTTCCTCCTCCCCTCTATGAGCGTACGTACTTTATGGACGACCCTTTAGTGATTTAACATAATTAAGATCTATATTTAAAAAAGAGAAATATGTTGTTAAATACAGTTTTGTAAAACTAAACTATACATTATTGATAACATTTATTATATGGTAATATTTTGTTATAAATTATAACATTATATTATGTAGTACATAATATAATGTTAAACATACTACTAAATATTATATTCGTTATTATAATATAAAGAAACCATGTAAACTATAATATTATAGTTATTATTATAAACTATAATAGTGTTAGTTATATATTAAATGTTATTATTAAGAACAGTTAATTCATTGATATAAATAATATTTGATCTTAATAATATTTTGAAGAACTTTAATATTATATTATTTGATATAATACTATTTTCGGTGTTAAAAATTTGGAAGTATTGTAGTGTGTCTAAATAAAACGCATTTGCGCCATCTGTGATTTTGTAACATTCAATTTTTTTACAGATGCATTTAATGGGAATTGAATATTTCTTTCGTAAAACTCTTGTTCAATCTGATCTTTTTTAAGACATAAATATAATTTGGTTTTTCCTTGGTTTAATGCCTGCTTTAACGTGTTGCTTGCATTTATATGGTCTATACGGCTTACGAATGTAGGGGAAGCTTAGTTATAAGGATATATTATTAGAAAGATGCGTGCATGATGCTTGCCCAACAAATATAATGACCACCCTTTTGATGACCAGCTTCCAGTTGTGCTGCTGGACTGTCACCTTTGAATATTCTTGCAACATTTAAAGTAGGTGTTCCCTTAAATTCTAATAAATTATTCAATTGCAAAATGTCTTTAATTCTGTCATTTCTATATAAAAGTTGCTGGTCATTGGAAAGACATCTTCTAAGTATGTATAAATAGCGCTTTTCAACATCTGCTTGAACATTTTTTTAACTCACCATATTTTTGTTTATATTCAAAGTTACTTTAAAATATGGCTGTATTATACATAACACTAACTGTAAAAATAAAGTGGATGTGATTAAAGATACTAGAATAATCATGCCAAAACATTAAATTCCTTGTTCTTTCATAAAATTTAAGTATTTATATATATATAGTTTTCAGTTTACGCATCATATACATCTTTATATTCTTGAATATTACAAAGAGAATCCACAATTTTCAAATAGAAAGGGCTTCTAGTTTAATATTGTTTCGAACTTTCATATAATTGTCGTAAATACTACTTTTATATATTGTTTTTGATAAAATACTAATAAACTGTAAAATACTGTAAAATAACTATTTAAAGCTTTTACCTTTTTTATTTGTCACAGAAAAAATACGTGTTAGTTCAGAAAAGTTAATTTTAAAACCATAAGGGTATGACAAAACTTCTAAGCACTCGGCTTGATTCCATGAATATTTCTTAATAGAACCAACAGGGTTTCTTGCTTTTTTTCTCTCCTAAATTTATGAGAGAAAAATTGAAAAACTTTAATATTAGCCTCAATATATGCACCTTTCAATCCTTAATCCCTTTTTGTAGTACGCTAGAAGGTAAAAAATATTACTATATAGGGAAAGGCTAGTACTTTAAGGTGGTTCCTACGTAATCAAAAAAAGTTTCTTTTTATTCATGAACCATTAATTTTTTCAAAATTAGATACAGAATAAGTAAAAAAAAATATATTTTCGAACTCCTAAAATATATTGATGATCACATATAGGCTTATAAGAGTCAAAATAACCCCAAAAAATAGAGTTTACTAGAAACACAATTACTCATGAGTAAAAGCTTATTTTACTTTCAAACTTAGTATACTTGTGCGTGCTACCTGTATCTAGTGCGTGAGTTTTTTTTATCAAAAGATCTTGTTTCTACTAAAAGTTATGCTTCAAAACAACCGTATTTTCAAAAAATCTGCTACTTGGCCTCCAATCTTAGTTCCCTAACCACGACTTACAAAAACTAAATTTATTTGAAAAAAACTCAGGCACTAGCAGTACACTGGATGAATAAGCCCTGAAAATTTCAAGTTATGATGTTATTCGTGAGACAATTTTCTTTAAAAACGATATGGTAGAAAATCAAAAAAAAAAAAAAAAATTTATTTTTAAAACTAAAATCCTCCTTTTAAATAAGTTTCTCCTCCCACCGTATGTAAGTCTTTTTCCAATAAACCCTTCTTGATGGCTTTTAGTTTTTTTTCTTTTTGCTTTAGTCTTATCTGATGTTTTAATAAGTAAATTTTGGATGCTGCGTCGGTTCATTTTTTCAGATATATTATTAAAACAGACACCGGTTTGTATTCCAAGTTTTTCATACACTTTAACAAGTCCAAATTGACCTTCGTTGAATTGAAGAATAGTTCTATATACACCTAAACGTAGAATTAATCTTTCTACAAAGACTTGCTTGGGATATTTCATCCAAATAATATTATTCACGGACTCGTTAGCATTTTGAGTTTCCCCGTGGATGCACTTGCAATGAAGGTCATCATTTGAAAGGTCTTGAAAAATCTTTGACAAGATAGGACACATCTACTCTGGTATATTAATCCTCTTTTTGTGTTCTTTTCGTTTTTTATTCTTGTAACTACACCACGATTCTTCTCCTGGTGGAAAAAACATGTGGCGCTTATCTAAGTTAGAAAAGTTGGTACAATGATGAAGGATAGCACCTATCCACTTTTTCATTGTGTAAATTTTTTCATCGTCAGTGCAATTTAAATTTAGACTTCTTCGAATGGCAATACCATAATTATTTTTTATTAAATTGATGGAATTGTTTGTCAATTTTCCTTTTCCACCAAATGGTGTAGAGGTATTTTTATATTTTTGTACTAGTGTCCTAAGTCGAGAACCTATTCGTTTGTTTACATGCCCAATACATTCAAGTTTAACAGGTGTAATACCAAACTGTGCTTCGTAGGGTTTGGAGTTAACAACTTCTTTGTAAGAAGCTGTGTCTCCATCTCCAAGATACTCATTATAAACTAGTTTATTTCGACTTACAGATTGCTGAAATATATCAATAGCACCTGAGGATTCCATTGCTCCTGATGACTTTCGATGGTAATTTTACAATTATGTACAACTTTCCAATTTGTGTATTCTGTTGTCCCTTTTTTTCCACCCCATATTATACACTGTCTACAATGTTTTGATAAAACAATAACATCCAAACACTTTCCTTTGCTTATTGCTGTCACTACACCGTTCAACGAGGAGTGTCCTCTTTTTTGCCAAGTTCCATCAATCGATACACGACAAGAATGTATACCTGGGACAATTTCTTCCATTTTTGCTTCATTTGCAGCATTTTTGCATACTTTCTAGTGCAGAATTTTCGTATGCAGAAAATAACTTATTATTAATATTTCTAAAGGCAGTATTAGATATTGAGTGCATATTCATACATCGTGCAAATGTTTTAATTGATTCGTGCCCTTTACCAATTTCTCAAAAAGCCATAACCAATCGAACATTAATTTCACTTGGCTTACAACCATACATTTTTTCAGAAGCACTAAAAGGTGAAGTATACTTGTGACTTTTATTTTTTCATTTTTCACAAAAGTAAACAGTTTTATGAGAAAATCCCCGTCTATCATCCAAACTATTAGATATTGTGACATTAACTTCCCCACATTCTTGACACTTATTTCCTACTGCTATCAGTTCCATAAGTATTTTAAAATTTATAAATAAAAAATAATTATCACTACTTCCAGAGTGTTCACCTGGTTTAATGGTAAAAATTTTTAAGTGATATTTTCAATATTTGCATTTTTTTAAATTCCATTGATACCACATTTATTATTTACAATATTTACAGGTTTTTTACAACCATGACTACCAACACCCTTTCTTGATGACTTTCTTTTGTTATTTCGAAGGTTTCCCATATTAAATCTTTATTATTTTACTACAATCTAAGTAAAATGATAAATAATTTCAACAAGCACATTAGAAAACAGTAAAAAGTAAAAAAATTAGTATAAAAAAGCCTGCCTGCTGTCTGCACTTTGCATCAGCATAACTTATGATCATTAAATATTTAACAACTTGGACGTACAAGGCAACATTAGAATAGCAAAAAAGATGTACTAGTTTGAGTTTTAAGGTACATTTAAGATAATAACTAAAAAAAAACGGTTGGTATGGCCGTTGCTAGGCACTAAAATTATACCTACCTGTATAAAATAGTAAATATTGTAAAAAGCATAAACAAACTTAAAAAACTAACTATTAAATCTTAAATTTTTATTTATTTATTTACAAAAACTAATAAGGTGTGGGTATTAAGGCCCACCTAACAGACTTTTGGTCATCTAGGCCTTAAAAATTAAGTTTAAAAAAATATTTTTGATTGCTGTTTAAGATTAATCATTCCTTGATGTAAAAATGATATCTGCATATTGAGAAATTAATTATAACAAAAAGTCATTCATGTTTTTTTAACGTGCCTTAAGTGGGCCTTATTACCTCTCTAGTAATAAGGCCTATGTAAAAATTACAAAAAAGAAAAAAAGAAAAAACAGAAAAAAGTTAGGAAACATTCTTTTAATGCATAGTTTTTCTCACATTTATAAAATAATAAGTAATCTTGCATATTTATATACTTCAAAAGAACCAATTTTTTATACAACAGTGAATAAATACAGAAAATTAAAAAATTTAATAAAAATGTTACAAAGAAAATCATTAATCTTCACAGAAGGACATACTAACTCTTCCTCATCTTCAGAATCATACCCATGCACGCCTTATGGTGTCATACTTTACATTTACAACATTGCCGTATACTTTATACAGACTTTGGCTGGCATAACGAACAAAACCAATCATTCACATCCACATTTATAGACTTACTTAGCGATTCCACGGCGCTACAAAAAATATTTGACGTTTGATCAAAAACATCGAACTTTCATAAACTTTACTCTCTTATATCTTTTTGTAAGGTTAAGCAATCACCTTGAAGTTTTTTGTATCAACTAGTGTTACACAACCTTTTTCCAGCCATATATAAAAAGTACTATACTTGATATGCTTCGCTTGAATATTATCAATATCCTGAGACCACTTTTGATAAAAAACTTGCTGCGGGACACGTTTTTTCAAAAGTGGTTTTTAAAGGTAAGATTTCCTAAGCA
The DNA here is from genome assembly GCF_038396675.1 of Hydra vulgaris. NCBI lineage: Eukaryota > Metazoa > Cnidaria > Hydrozoa > Anthoathecata > Hydridae > Hydra > Hydra vulgaris. The sequence continues at coordinate 4,745,542 of NC_088925.1, read as the reverse complement.
CCAAAACACATCAAATTTGTATGAAACTTTCCATATATATTAAAAAAGGGAAGAGGTATTCATACATAAATTTTTAGTTCTCAGCGTTTAAAAACTTCAAGGTTAATTTATATAGAAAAAATAGTGTTTTTTTGAAAGAGTCCATGTGGAAATGGCAATTACAGACTTTCCTCAATTTAAAACAAGTATTTATTTACGTTTTCTTGAAGAAATGATACTAAGGAATTTTGTTAAGAAATTATGTATATAATGCTTTTATTCCTTTGCGTATCGTTTGTTTTGATTTTTGCGCTTAATTTCTGATGTTTTTTAATTTTATTTCGGTGCCATTTCACGCTAACTTTTCCATACTTTTTGCCAAAAAATCATCAGTTTTTCCAGCATAAAAAATGCAATAAATTTGGATGCAATTAACTTCTAAAGTTGAAAGACCCTTCATTTTTTAAGTTTTTTTAAGCTCTATACATCTATGTTTATCATATTTAAATATGTTGACAAAAAATCTTCTGGAATAGCTAACTTACTTTTCCTTTGCCTTTTAATAACTTTAATTATTATTTTTAATTACTATTTATAAGTAAAGTATTAAATCATTACTTACTTTTTTAAAGTATAAAATCTTACTCGATTTTTAGTGGGCCTTATTACCCGATTTTTAGTGGGCCTTATTACCCGATTTTAGTGGGCCTTATTACTCACTTTGGACCTGCCACGTTTATCGATAAAGTATCCTTTTGTTTCAACGCGTGCATAAATATTACATGTTGAGTAATGATAACTAATAAATACTTAATCCAAATAAATCCATTTGAAAAAAATAGAAACATTAGAAAATATTTAAAAATGTGAAAATATGTACCTTAAAAAATAGACTTGAGCAATTATTGACGTAACCAACGAAGTAGCCTTGCTTTGTCGAACGCACAGTAAAGAAAGATTAATTTATTTTTTGCTGCCTGTGATAAAACCAGATAACTCTAATATTTTAATGCCAAAAAAAAGTTTCGCATTTTATATTTTCCCATAGTTTGGACTAATGGGCCTTTTTACCCGCTGGGCCTTAATACCCACACCCACCTTATTTATAAAATCATAGCAAAGTTTTATTAGGAATATAACCCAAACCCACAGCCTCAGTTGGTTTAAAAACTACTCCTTAAATAGCCAACCTAATTTTCAGTTGCTTCAGTAGCATGTACTTTTTATTTTTCTAAAATGCTGCTTAAAGGACTTTTTTTTGTCAAAAAAAGTATACTTACAGAGAATAATACTTAGTGATACACAAAAATGTCCTCATAATTTTTTTTATTTCTGTAAATATAAATTTTTTTTATAAATTTGTCTTTGTATTAGCATATATATATATATATATAAATTAGTAAAATTAAAATCACTTATCTAATTTTTTCTTTCTTCTTCACAGTGTTTCTCCATCAGTAGGTTCATCAGGAAGAAAGAAAAAATTAGATAAGGGTTTTTACTAATTTATTATTGCTCTGTTTGTAGAATACACTAACATAATTTATATATATATTATATATTATATATATATATATATATATATATATATATATATATATATATATATATATATATATATATATATATATATATATATATATATTGTTTGCAAGAAAAATTTGCAAGAAAAATTTGAAATAATTACTCATTTAAATCAAGAAAATTTATTAAATAAAAAATCTGAATTAATTTCTAAATGTAGACACGACAATAAATACCTCTTAAAAAATTATAAAAACAAATGACCAAATTAAACTATCCCCATTCCAAAGAAAATTATTTCATAATTACTTTCTGTAACTTCCCGTTAACAAAAAAATATATAGTAATTAAAAATTTTTTTAATAATTTATAAAAATTTTTGTAAAATATTTTTTTCTATAAATTGAATTTTTTTTTGAGATTTAGTAACTCTTCCTGATGATCCAGCAATTGTGAAACTTCAAGTCGAAGATAAAAGTTAGATAAGTGTTTTTTACTAATTATATATATATATATATATATATATATATATATATATATATATATATATATATATATATATATATATATATATATATATATATATATATATATATATATATATATGTATATATATATATATATATATATATGTGCCAACTTCAAACTGTTAAAGGTCGGCAAAAAAAATTTGACACAAAAGGGTTACCGAAAAACATAGAAACGAGGCTGACTCATAGTCAAACATAGTAACGCGATCCTGACTCATAGTCAAACTGAGAGTGTTTTTTTACAATTATCAGTTTACTAAACGATCGTTCACCCTTCAGCACCTGACACTGGGAGAGTTTTGAAAATCCGGAGCATGATGCAAATGTATGGAAAAAGGCAATCAAGCTTTTGCTCAAAGATTTGATTGAGTAGCTGCAATGGATTTCCTTGCGTTAAAATTAATTTTTGGGCATTGGTAAAACGGTGAACTTCATCAATGCAACCCTCTTTATTCACATCTCTCGGATAAAACCGTGCAGATTCGCAAGCTTTATTTTGAGCGGAAAGATCATCAATATGTAGATTATCTGGTTGGATGATTGAAAACATATACAATATATTTTCATTTGTTCAACCAGATGAATTAAAACATATTGTCAATCATCATGCTTGCCTCAAATCTTGAATCAATCTGTTAGATTAGATTATCTGAGCCAACATTAAAAAAGTTCACTTTAAATTCTTTCGTTTGGCTGTCGCGGAAATAGGCTGTGTTTGATACCTCATTTTTAAAGCGCTTCAGTTTACGCTTTCTTTTAGTAGCGATTTCAGTTTTGAATCCTAGAGGTCCAGCTACAGCTACTGTCTCTTAATATTGGAAACCGAGACCCCTAATCTGTTGACAATGAGCGCTACAAGGAACTTATAGAGCTTCTAAATAATTTTGCTATAATAAGGCTTGAGTGGCTTTGTAAGCACCTGAAATATTGGATCCATCATCGTATTCCTGACTGCAACAGTTTCATATCCAAACCTAGCCTTGCAATTAAATCAGTGATAAACTTGGCTATTCCAAATTTTCCAAATTCCCTTTTGCTCCTTTCTTACGAAGGCTTAATTTAAATTTTATGCTTGGTTTAATGAGAGCAATTTCAAAAAAGGAAATCTTTTTTCTGAATGCCAAATGAAGAAATTGGATTTCAAACATTTTTAATCTATTGCAGGCTATTTTAATTTTAAGCTTGTTTCCTATATCCAGATAAAGCATCTAGCATTCAGATCGTGTATGCTACAAAAAGACATTTTTTTATGTTTGTTCATAAGCATAAATTAAGCATCTAATAATCTACAATCTTTGTCATTTGGCAGTTGACCTCGGGCAGTTGCACTAATGGCCTTGAATCAGTGTGTTAAATTTAAAATGATAAAGCCAATGTCTTTCAAAGTATGTTCAAGTAAATACCTGCTGCATACGTTGCATTTTATAAGAATATTTTGAAACAATTTATTTTATTGTCAAAATACATATGCTTTATATGCTATGCTGTTATATGGCCTTTTTTTTTGAAATGTTTTTAATGGATTAACCAGAGGTGCCTAACAGACCTGTTTAATTCATTTTTAAGATATTTTTTTACTGTGCAATGTATTTTAAATGTTGTGCTATTGGAATATATAACTAAAGTTTTATTTCGTTGTGAAGACCTTGGTACATACTTTAGATAATATAATACTTATCTTCTCTATTGAATTGAATTTTAGACAAAATAGCGTGTTTATGTAATTTATTCACTAGTGTAATATCCGATAAGTACCTTACAGTACTTAAATTGCCAAAATATACATTCATCTTGCCGCAATTAAACAGTAAAAACCCCTAATTCCGGATGGTTTAGGACTTAAGTTGTCATAACTAGCTCAATATAAAGAATTTTGAAATAATTTTTTTAAATAAATAAACTTCATAACAAGACAAATCAAACGATATAAAAAATATTATTTTTGCAATATAAATCTATCTTTTATTTTATTTTTAAAAAATATTATTTTTATGCGGGATTAGGTGTTTATGTCCCTAATTCCGGATGCGTATAAAATACATAAAAACACATACACAAATAATACTAACATTAAAATAATTATTTTAATCCATTAAAAAAATGAAATCGTTTAATAAAAAAAGAATATATATTATTTTATACACTTTCGTTACAAATAAATTCCATGGTTGGACGATAATCAAAGACACATTCAATGCATGACCAATTGGAACACTGCTCACACGCAAGCCATTGGTTATCTAAGTTATTTGTCCAATTAATTTTGGAAGAATAACATTGAAGATCATCAGATACTAAAATGTTATTTGAAGTTTGAGGAAAATGAGGGTCTTCTAATTGATTCTTTGTCTTTATACCTTTTTAACCTGGTATTTTAGACGACTGACTTTGTCTTAACTTTTTTTTTTTCTTCTCTTTTCTGTGCATTTTTCGCTTTTTGAGTAGCAGTGGAAATTTATTTTTGTTCTCTAGTAAATTTCTTTGCAGCTTGTTCATCTAATTTTTGTTTTTTTGATGCTTGTTCAGTTTCATCGTAAGCTATGGCATTCGCCGAAGTCATATTATAATTAGCTGGTCGTTTTATTCTCTCACTTTTTTGAACTCTTTTATTTAGAGTTGGTGCCAATTGATCTCGAAGCATATTTAACACTGATTTGCTTATATCTTTGCCCACTTGTTAAACAGCATTATTCAAAGTAGCAAAACTTTTAGGCAAAAATTCACGATTTGACATTCTTGACGGCGTGTTAGGTGTATTGGTAGCATTTCCCATAACTAATGGACTAGATACTGTTGAAGAATCAAATAAATTTTCAATATTGTTGTTTTCGACAGCTTGAAACACAGCACCAATGGAAGTTTTTTTAGAAGAAATTTGCGAACGATCGAGTGGAAATATACCAGTATTTTTGAAACCACTCCGTGCATTTTCAGGTTTAAACCCACCATTTTGGATGAGATCCTTAAACATGGCCGGAAAATGTCGATTAGTCAGGCTTTGAAAGTGATTTTTAGTCAAATAACTTTCGACAATTCTCTTCCATGCGCCTTTTACTGTTTTAAAAACGCTAACATCTAGTGGCTGTAAAAAATGGCTGGTATGAGCCGGCAAACGCCAAAGTAAAATAGAATTTTCTAAAACTTTTTTTTTTCAACTCTAAGCTCATATGTGAAGCATGGCCATCAAGTATTAGAACTTTAAATCCTGAAAGTTTGTTTGCGTGAGGCAAAAAAACTGTTTTAAACCACGACAAAAAATGTTCGGATTCCATCCAGCCTGAACTACTACTGTTATAATAAACATTCTAAGCACCGCCTTTGCACCAGTCTTTCATAACATATTTGCCTTTATAAATTATTTGATGAGGTAAATAATTACCGAATGCGTCACAACAAGTCAAGATTGTCGTCATTTGCTTTTTATTCGATGGTGCTAGCTTTTTAGGGTTTTTTGTTCCTTTTCTACAAATAATTTTGACTTTGCCTTGATCAAATTGCAAACCAGACTCATCACAGTTAAATATTTGAAACGGCTTATCGCCTAAATTATGTTCATTATATGCTACTGCTAATTGCTCAAACCAATTGTCAATTATAACTGGTTGTGTGGCCACAGCTCTACTTTTTTGGGGCAAATTTCTTTACGATATTTATTCATGAAACCGGAGTACCATTTTCTAGTCGGTTTGCCGTCTTTGAATAGACTACGTTGATTTGATTCTTTCAAATAGTTTTCAACAACAATAAACACGTCTTTTCTATTCAAACCGAAGCCTATATCACTCATAAATTTTATAAATCAATAATAATAGCTTCAGTGATGTTGCTCATCTTTCTTGGCGCTCCTCTATTATTAGATGATCCTTTTGTTCTGTCAAAAAGTGTAGATTTTGCCACATTATAACACTTAGCAGCTTGTACGTATGACATTTTTTTTTCAGTAATAGCTTGAATAGCTAGCTGGATTCGACTCTCTCGCTCTTCTTTTTGTTTAAAATTATCCATATTCTTTAATACAGTAATACAATTAACACAAATGCGTTAACTTTATGGATGCTAAAAAAAATAGCTGTATCTGGAATAGTGTCAATTATTTTTTCCCTGGTGGCTATTTTATTTTTTATTACTTTCATGAACATAATATATTATATTATGTGCATGAAAGTGATGAAAAAAAAATAGCCAATTGTAATTAACTGTATCCGGGACTCAAAAGTGTATTTGTTTATTGCTGCTGGCTAATTTGTTTATTATTTATTTTAGGTACATAAAATAATAATTACCTCTATCCGGAATTAGGTGTCTTTTTTTTTTGGCTGGTAGCAAATTTGTTTTTGATTTTTTTCAATTATTTCAAAAGGTAATTTAATTTTTTTTGGCTAAAATAATCAGCATAAAATTCTGCACAAAATAGTGTTTTTACTTTTTTAATTTTTTTGTTGCAAGTCAAAGTTATTTTTTTCCTTTTTTTTGTTTTTTTAGTTATGAGAGATTTCAAATTGAAATCTTTCATGATTGCATTAGTTTATATAATTTTTTTTTTTATATTTTTCGATTTTTCTGGTAAAGACGTTTATTAATTAAAAAAAATAATTCATAAATTCATTATATTAAGGGAGTTATGAAACTTTTTACTAAAACCATCTGGAATGAGGTTACATCCGGAATTAGGGGTTTTTACGGTATAAAAAAATACTAATTTAAATTGGAGAAAAAACGAGAAAAAATGTCAATTGCACCATCACCCTCCGTGTTGCATGAGTACTTAGTCTTAATTAATCTAAACATTATTTAAGATGTTTAGATTAATTAACATTTGTGCTTAGCTATGCATGTTTCACAGCCTGTAAGTTTTTTATTATTTTTCTAAATTTGAAAACCTCTGCAATATTTATTTAGTACTTGTCTATATATTTTTCTCCACTTATTGCTTTAACGACACCATTTATGGCCGCGCGTTTACCAAAAATCCTGAATAGCAACTAAAAAAAGTGCTTCTACGATGTAAAGTTTTTTTTTTCTCCCTTATTCTTGGCATTAAGAGTATCTTCATTAATTGATTCTTCTACCGTAACTTTGTACGCTTCTATAATGATCTTATTTATATTATCAAAAGCATTTACAGCTAAACATAACATGTTCATAATTTGTGAAAAATTAATTATTGGTTGGTGTCCTTTTCCAATTTCACGGAATATAGTTACCATTTTCACGGTTTACCTTTTTGCATAAAATTTAAAACCTGTTAATGAACTTAAACTTAGTATAAAATAGTAATTTTACTAGACCACTGACCACTCTCTGACCACTGCCCTCACTAAACCACTGCCCTCACGTTTGGACAGGTAGGAAAACGTTTTAGGGTATTTTTGTTCCCAGGTTTCTACCATTGCAATTTTTTGCAAAGCATCTATATAGTTTAGTTTAGTTTATTTTAGTGGTCAATAATTTGAAATATTTACAACAACCTGTAAGAACCTTATAGACTTTTGAAAAGTCATAAACGTTTGCTATGTTTAAATTACCAACGAAAATGTGCTGCATCAGACCCACTATACTAACAGTCTTAAGATAATCGTGCACATATGCGACACAAGTACCATACAAAAAGTACAATAGAATACTAGAAACAGGTGAAGAGAGTTTCCAGTTATCATTTAAAAATTCTCTTTTAACTGATTTAAATGTTAAACCTAGTTTAAACAAAACCTAGTTTTTGAACATGTTGACCGAAGTCGCGTCAATTACTATTTGCGGCAGGGTATGCCACTGTAACACAACACGGTTCGTGAAGAATTTCTCTTTGATTATGTCTTTGATTATGACCGCGCATAATGGACTTTGGCGACGAATGAATGGTACGTGAAAGTTTATTTTATCGATTTCATCTAAAAAACACGCGCGAATAAAATTTTACACGCGCAAGCAGATTTTTTTTTTAATTTTACTTCCTGAACCAAGTAATAGTTCGGATAATACATAATTTATTTTTAAATCTCTTTTTAACTCTCTCCCATATGTAATCAGGCGTGATCACTCGGTACACTACCATCCAAATTTAAGTCATAATTATTGCCGTGCCCCTCCCCTTTTGCTAAAAACAACGATTGAAAGAATTTTCAAAAAAAAAAAAATAATAATAAAAATCCAGCCATCAACTAAGAGTATATAGTAGAATGCTAATAGAATGAGCATTACTATTATAACTATTTTAAATTTTAATTCATAAAAAAATTTAATTTTTGAAGGCAAATTTAAAAAATTTCATAAAAGAATCACGACTGTTTAAGAAGAAAAAGAACTTCTATTGGAATTTCCCATTTTCACATCTATGGTGAATTGAATGCTCGATATAACTGGATCACTCCTTATCATAAGATTGTTAAATTGATTTTTCATAACATTTACCCTTGAAATTTTGCATGAATGGTTTAATCTTGCATTTCAAATCTCTTTGTTAAGAGCCTCTAGTGATTCTTTTGAATAAACCCCAATTGGATGTTCTAATACATCGGCAATTTGAAAACCATGCTCTAAAAGTTTATGAACGCTTGGAGGAATAACATACCAATTATATTCAGAAAGAATTTTACCTATTGTATCATAACAATAATTTGAAAAAAGCTTGAACTTAAATCATATCCTGAACAAACTGATTTTAAAATTGTTTAAAGTCTAGAAAGGATGTCAACATCTACACCAGTTAACTTAGAGAAGGTATTTGATTCCTCAAAGGCTCTTTTTGCAGTATTAATATCATTAGTGTTTCCAAAGCCTTGTTTTGGTATTGTTGTTCAACCCTCTGCTCAACAAGTTGTTCATGAATACAGACATGGGTATACCACATTTTGCTCTCGCATTTGTTCTTTTCAACGTTCGATGAACTCTTTCAACAATTCTGTTTCCCAATGGTTTCTCTACAGCTCGATAAATAAGTCTTATTTCCCACTTCGACGCCATAGCTTGATTAGTCTGGGATATAAAAGACTTAGAATTATCTAGGAGAACTTCGGAAGGAAGTTCGCGCAATGACCATACTGTTTCTAACGATTGAACAATCATTGTTGCACTTTCGTCGCTTAATGGTGTTCATAACGTGTATCTGCTTGGGCCACAATCAATACAGGTGAGATATAGCAACGAATTAGCGTGAGTAACATCGCAGGCTACTCTTTCCCACACTTTGCTGACAATAAGATTTCCTTTATTCTACGAAATCACATTACGATCAATTGATTTGCATTCATCACATTCAGCGACAACTTTTTTCACTGTGTCTTTGTTACCAGCACGCGAGCATAACTTCATACTCTTGGAAACTTCTATTTGTGCTATTGAAGAAACTTTTTTAATCTGCTGATTATCGTACTTATAAATTATATTACATTCTTGCGTTGCAACTTTGTTTTTTATCTATTTTGTTTGCACTCGTGTGAGTTCATCTGCGATACTTTTTGTCGTTGATACCCATGTAACATTTACATTTATGGCATAATCCTCAATCAATTTTCCAAATATTTGAAGCCTTCGTCGAATTAGCATTTCGCTTTGCCCAGTTCATTTTAGAGGTTTGTCACGAGTCAATTCAGAATTTAACCAACTGAATACACTATGAGAATCAGTTTTGATAAAGACATCACTTGGGTTTCATTTCAATACCATATTGAGACCTTCAATACATACATTCAATACAGCTACGTTGATATGCATTGCATCAGACTTTGGTCGGAGCCATGTCGCATCTTCTATTTTCTTTTCACCTTGCATTATCACAACTCCTTCAGTCAGCGAACTTGCATTACACCATACATTTAGAGATGCATTTGGTTTGACATTCCATACGCCTTTTGCTGGACCGTATTTAATGACTTTATCCACGAATTCCTGCATCATTTCGTTAACGTACTTATTCGTGATAGGTTCATCCTAACCTCCTTTGTTTTACATCTCTTTATAAAACTGCATGCAAGTCTCAACTATCCTGCAACTGGTAGATTAGCAACCAGATTACCATAAAATGAGAATATCTCCCTCTTGGTGAGCACATTTTTAATAATGGGAATCTCGCGTCCTCTCTTTCAAAACATTTTTTTTGTATACGGATTTACTGTTACTTCTAATCCTAGTGGACGAACTGGGCTTTTTGCTAAAATATTTAGGTGTTTTGCGTGAAGTCCCCATTACTTCATATGTGCCACCAGTTTTTTTCCATTTCTATTGGTTGCTAAGGTGTCATCAATGTATCCTCTTGTTAATTTTGCAAGTGCAGAACTTTATTGGAGAACGTATCGTAGTATTAAGCTCATCATCACAGGTGCTAGGTTCAAACCAAAACCCTAACGTGTAAGCGCATATCGTTGATCTTTGTAAATGACAGTTTGGTAAGGCCAATGTTGTTTATGCACATGAATTTGTAGGTATGTTCTTTTTAGATCCACTACCGAGTCGTTGCAATTTTTACTTATGAGTCTCCAATCCCTCACTGCGTTGTTGATGATATCCGCATTCCTTGATGCTTTCTTTTGCTCATTGATGATGTATTGTCATCCTCCCAAGGACTATCTGTACTGTTCTCGGATGAGTCAATGCTACTTTCGGAACAATCAGGTAGCGCTAAGCTGGTAAGTGTGGACACAGTCGCTTCGATTGCCCTATTTTGCTTGGATGGGTGAATGGAATTGGCACTAGCAGGTTTGCCTGTCAAATAACCAACAACCTTTGTGACCTTTGCTCTCAATTTGCAGATTGTAGAGATTCTCATCCTCTTTGCACAACCATTTGCTTTTCATCTTGGTCATGTCAAACAGTTCATTCAATGAACCAAAGTTTTACTTTTTTCTGCTGCGCTCGTAATCTTTCAGAAGTTGCTAGTTTTACACAAATGGTTTGATCAGATACATTCGGGAAGTTCAACTTTTTGCTCCATAGGTCTTACAGCAATTAAACCGATCCTCTCCCTCCGTTCTTTGGTAGTGGATTCAAGAAACTTGAAGCGTCCAATGACATGGTTTTTCAGGAGCATGCAACTCCGTTCGCTCAAGGGTGCTTCATAAGTTTCCATGTTGCCTCTTCATGATTGGGCTTGAAACTAGACTTATTTCTTTGTCCAAGTTTCCTTGTTCTTCTCCGTGTTAGAAGAGCTCTTCTTGAACGACATGTTGTCTTCTACTCAGCAAATTAAATAGGAAAGGCCTTAACGTCAATATTAATTACGTAACAAATTAAAGAAACTGTTATTAAGTTTTCAATTGAACTGTTATTGTTAATATATTTTATTTCAAAAGAAGCAAATAACGATTATAGAAAATGAAAAAGGCAGACACTAATAAAATATTATATGCTCAATTATAATTTGCGAAAGAGTTAAATGTAATTTACCAAATAATACAAGGATATTCTTTATACTTAAGCTATAAAGAATGCGCAATAATTAAAATAAGGCAATAATAATGTTGACACCAAATTAAGATAACTAAACCTCAACTAACCGCTTTGAACACCTCACTTATATACAAGTTTATAGCAGACTGCAAAGCAGCTGAAGAAAATTTTAGAACTCTACAAAAGCTTCCCGAACAATAACGTCACTGTCCTGGCTGACGGCGCACAACGTTACACGATGTTCTGAAAAATTCTATACATTTCTCTGCTACATAAATTAAGTCGGTTTCATGACTTATGTTATATACAGTATATATATATATATATATATATATATATATATATATATATATATATATATATATATATATATATATATATATATATACATATATATATATATATATATATATATATATATATATATATATATATATATATAATAAAACATCTTGGTTCTGTATTTCATGTAGAAAGTATATTTTTCCATTTAGTTCTTTATCTAATAAGGAGCTGCGTCTGGAAATAAATATAAAGCGATTTATATTAATGAACTCTCAAACAACATATCATCTTTTCCAAACACCATAGAGTCTAATCTTTAAAATGAACTTAAAGACTTAATTTCCTATCAACTTTATAACAACAAAAACAATGACGTAAATCTCGAAGAAAACCTAATTAATTGTGAATATATTGACATAGAATGTTTTAACTCTGCCAACATCGACAAAAATAATTTTCCTCTTTTTCATTTAAATATTGCTTCACTTATTAAAAATTTTGATGAATTAAACTCACTTTTATCTCTTATTAACCATGAATTCAGTATTATTAACGTAACTGAAACTAAACTAAAAAATGACAGCCTACCAACTATATTTACGAAGGATTTTGTGCGTAAAACGCCCAGCAGCTCAGTACTTTGCCCACAGAGTTCTTTTTTTATTTATTGCCTGTTTAACTGTCTGTGTTACCAATGGGTTGACAACTTCGACAAAAGGAGTGTTCGTAGTTGGTATATAAAGCTTGCAAGCATATTCTCTAATTTAACAAAAAATATGATAACATTCGTTCGTTAAGAGGCCACTAAATAGAGTTTTCCAGTGAGCGATTCTATGCAATTTGATATTATTTAGTTCTTATTTCTAAGATATTTTAGAGCTTTTAGACACTGGTGGAGGAAGGGGGGAGATGGAGAATGCATATCCTCCCCCCTTCCTCTGGATCCATCACTGATTGTAACAAATATGTTATCAACATTCGAATATATTTTTTATAGCGTTTTTTTTATTTGTTTATTTATATTATGTTTTGTATTTGTTAATATTATAACAAAGTTTAATGTAACCAATTTAATGAAATTAGATAAATAAAAATTAGAATGTCAAAGCTTTAAAAAAACTATTTTCGAAGAACCGATCTATATCCTTCTTTTTAACCACAAAAACACAAACTTTTTGGCAAGGCCTTGCCTGCATATAAATAATTGAAAGACTAGTTCTGTTTTACGCAAGTCTAACATTAATATTTTATTGTTGTATTGTTTATTGAGTTTTTAAAAATAAATATGAATAATGGCAAACATTGAGAATTATTTATGAACAACAAACAAATATACAATAAAGTTGTTTATTTAACTAGCAAATGTATTCAATAACTAAAATTATTTCCACGAATAGTTGATTTTATTATAGGATAAACTTTTGTGAATGTATTCAACTTTATTTTTTTACTTCTGGTTTTTATTTGGAAGCTCAGTACATGATATTACAACGCACTGCGCAAGAAAGGTAACACTGTACGAAATCTTTCTCACACCAAAGTGCATTTAATAAACTATTTCCAGCAGAGAAATTAGTTTCTAGCTGGAATATATAATCCCATTAATAAATTTCAAAATGTCACTGGAAATTAACAAATTAGTCAAAGGCTTGGTCATTGTTTTTGAATTGCGTTTAAATTAGTCATTCAAACTTAGACTTTAAAATTGCTTTTCTATAAACAAGCTGCCTAATGTTTTCCTTTATAAACTTTTAACATAATTAAAAAAAAAAAATCAATAAGATAATGTTCACTTATGCTTTCAAAAGCCACATTAATAGTTGAACTCGTAAATATCAGTATAGATTAAGAAAGTAATATAGTGTCATTCTCTAATTTGACTGGTTTGCCACAGCGCGATTGCGCTTTTAATAAAACCGCTATACAAATATTTAAAACAATAAAGAGTAAATATAATGACGAATATATACCATAATACTTTCTTTGTATTGTCGTTTGTATGATTTAAATTTATTTAAGCATCAGCAACATTCGGTCACGTAAGTTTACTAATAAGTATTTACAATAAACATAAAGTGATAGCACTATTACAATTATGGTAAGAGGATAACTATTGTTTAGAAGTCGGCCGAGTTTAAGCGGAAAGAGAGCTACTTACCCAACCCTATCCGCAAAATTTTTCCTTAAACTTTATAATAAAGCAACTTTAAAATTGTGATCTGATTTCTCTTTCTATATATATATAGATCTAATTGTAATTTTTTTAAAATAGAGTTGATAAATCTTGAATGACAAATACATAAGTAATGTTAGCTTGATTTACAGGTGTAATAGAGCAAAGCAAGTTAAACATTTTGTAGAGAGCATAAATATATATATATATATATATATATATATATATATATATATATATATATATATATATATATATATATATATATATATATATATATATATATATATATATATATATGTATATATATATATATATATATATATATATATATATATATATATATATATATATATATATATATATATATATATATATATATATATATATATATATATATATATATATATATATAGATAGATATAGATATGTTCATTTTATGAGATAAAACCATAAAACATTTTGTCAATGTTACACTATGTGACATTTTGCAAATAATTACTGATTTTTTATCATATTTATTTTATCAGATATATGAGTACAGTGGTTTGATTTGGGTTTGATTTTTGTTTTTCATTTTTATTTTAAGATGTTTTAATTTTGAAATTTTAATAGAAGTTCTGTTTTTTTTTATTTTACAAATTTTTAGTATGATTTTATTGTAAATATTTTTCAAAAAGCATTATTATTATTATTACTACTATATATTTTTTTTTATTCTTGATAAGAGCTGGATACAGTGCCGTTAAGTTAAGTTTTATTTATGATAGTTTGAATAACTGATCCTTCTTCTGCTCCTTGAGTTGTTGTTGTTGTATATTTTTTTTGTTATGTTTTTTTATATTATGTATTTTTTTTTTGTAATTTTTGTTTTTGAAAATTATACCTAAAATTAAACGCTATAGTGTAAATCATAGCCTTAAAGTTAACAAGTTGCGAATAATCAACATAATGAAATAAACTTGTAAATAGAATTCAAAAGAAAATATCCATCAATTTTTTTAGGCAATCCTGAATTTACAAGTTGCCAGTGTAAAACAAGCTTTTATCAGGTCATTAATAAATACAATATGTTGATTAGGCATAATGCTCTTTTGTAATTCTTAAAAAATGTGGCATTGACCTGATAAAAGCTTTTTTTATACCAGCAACTTGTAAATTCACGTTTGCCTAAAATAAGTGATGGATATTTTTTTTCGAATTCTATTTGCAAAATTATTTCATTATGTTGATTATTTGCAATTTGTCAACTTTAAAGCTATGGTTTACACTAAAGCGTTTAATTTTAGGTATAATTTTCAAGTTTGTTTATGAGTAAGGTCTTACAATGTTTAACATACCTTTAAAGTTATCTTATATTTTCAAGTCTTTATTTTTTTAGCTACATATGACAGATTTCGTTTATTTTAGTGTAATATACATATTTTTTTCTGATATGTATTTTTCAACATTTCTTCTAAAAATATAAACATTCTGTTTGAAGAACAATAGAAATAAGTGCAAGATAGTATTACATGCACCAATGCTTCATTATAATATGTACAATGGGGTAACAGCCATATGGGCAGGTTTGAAAATTAGGTGCTAAAACCTTTTAACTTAAAATTTTGTGTCCTAATTTGCCAATATGTCATAGATGTGTGCTTTCCCAAGTTAAATATAAATAGTTGTAATAGTCAAAAACTTATTCTCACCTTATTTTAGCAATTTAAAGTATTGGTTTAAAATTTTTGATAGCAATACTCAAGAAACATTTATACATTATTCTTTAAATAACATAGTATTGCATCAAATAAAAAGTTAAACTTAGAACTTTGATAATAATTCTGAACTAAAATTATTCTTTTATTTGTTTTATTTTAATTTCCTTTTGTTTTGAAGTTTTTTTTTTATTGTAATAATAGTCAACTTAATAATAACAATATGTCATGTCAGTAAGTAACAGTACTTGGTTTAAATAAAATGGATTTTTGCAATATTTTGTTAATTATCTTAAAGCTTTATTGGATATGTCAATTTTATGAGGTTAATCTAAAACTATTAAGTTCTTATATATTTGTAATAGTTTTTATTTAATTTTTATTATTTTAAATATAACTAGGCTCTATTTTTCAATAAAAGAAAAAAAACAAAGTTCCTTTTAATTTAAAAATAAAAATAAAAAAGCTGCCAAGATAGTGGCTTTGAAAGGAGCCATTTTCTACCTAATGAGTTTAAATAACACTGCATGACCAAGTTTTTAGAAAAAGGAGTTAGGTGATTTTAAGTAATTGCTAATTCTGAATTTGGTTTTTTTTTTTCCATATCTGCATCTAAATTTTTCCATGTGCGACCGAGAGTTTCAAAATAATTCAACTTCATTGTCAATTATTTTTAATTGATCCTACTCAAGCGGCATAATTCCAAGATTATGGCAGTGTGTAAATATCCCTATATTTAAAAAAGGAGACAAATTGAAAGCAACAAACTACTGCCCTGTTTCATTAACATCTGTTGTATGCAAAGTAATGGAGAGTATAAATAGAGACGCTTTGATGGAACATCTTGTTGAAAATAAATTAATATCTGATTCGCAGCACAGCTTTGTTCTTAGTAAAAACTGTTGTACAAATTTACTCGAGCCTTTAGATTTAGTTACACAGTCTCTGGAATGTGGTTTTTTAATTGATATACCTTTTTTGAACTTCTCCAAAGCATTTGATACAGTTGAACTCAAAAGATTGTTAACAAAATTAAAAGCATATTGTGAAAATAAAGTTTTAGTAAACTGGTTTAAAGCATATCTGACTAATAGATTTCAAGGAATTGTCCTTGGTACTTATAAATCAGAATGGAAGGGGGTAACAAGTGGAGTGCCACAGGGCTCAGTAATAAGCCCACTATTATTTGTTATCTATATTGATGATATATCACAAGAAATAAAAAATTGATGTAAGTTGTATGTCGATGATACAATAATTATTTTGGTGATTACAAACATCAACGATAACCATGCAGTGCAATAGGGTTTATTGAACCTTAGTAAATGGAATAAAAAGTGGTTATTACACTTAAACAACAAAAAATTCAAAATTATGCATATAGGGAAAAAAACCCTCACTATAATTATTATATGAGCCAACCAATGAGCAATGAAAATCATTACACCATGATAAAAACATCTTTGGAATAAGATTTAGGGGTCCTAATAACTAATGATATAAAATGGAAAAATCATACAGATATGATCACAGGAAAAGCAAACTGAATACTTGGTCAAATAAAATATTGTTTTAATTACTTAGATAAAGACCTAATAAAACTGCTGTATTGTTCATTAGTTCGACCCCACTTGGAATTTGCTTCACCAATTTGGAATCCTTATTATAAAAAAGACATCAATAAAATAGAACAAGTACAACGAAGAGCAACAAGAATAAGTTGTTTAAAAAGTATGAAATATGAGGACCGATTAAAAGAATTTGGATTGATGTCATTAAAAAAACGAAGAGAATGAAGCGATATAATAGAGTATTATAAAATTAAAAATGACATTCATAAAGTAAATTGGAGATGCCCTCCAATAAACAACTTATATCCAAAATTAAAAGGTCACAGTCTTTGGTTGCACAAACAAAATGTTCATAATTCGGAAGCAAGAAACACCACTTTACTAATAGGATTGTTAATAAATGGAAGAGTTTAACCTATGAGGTTGTTAACTAAACTTTAATTTAAATAATATTAAAAATAAACTCGAGGAACATGAGGCAATTCTAAATAAAAATTGGATTGTTATTATTTGTATTTTTCATTTTACTGTTAAAGTCACGTAACTACAGTTGAGTGACTCACATATTTTCATATGTACATTAACATTAATATTATTATTATTATTATTATTGTTGTTGTTATTATTATTGTTATTATTATTATTATTATTATTATTATTATTATTATTATTATTATTATTATTGTTATTATTATTATGTAAGAAAACTCCATTATGCCATTTTTAGCTTCAATTGTTTTAATGTAATTTGCTTCATTAAATTCATTAGTATTTAATAAAACTTTGTTTAATGTCTGTTTTGAGCACTCATTTAAATTTATTTTCAGAACATGTATTTTAATGATTGATCGCTTTTCAAATAATGTGGCTGATACAAATTAAAATTACTAATGCAATATAAAGTTACTGATGCAATATAAAGGCACTGATGCAAAATAAAGTTACTGATGCAATATAAAATTGTCTGTGATTTACTGCTTATTAGTTTGGAAAAAAATTAAATCACTTTGATATGAGTTTGTCTTAATAGTTCTTATCATTTTTGTTTAGCTAGATAAATTGGTTACTTTAAAATGTCATTCAGAGACCAAGACAAGTCTGCTTTACATATTTTCTGTAAAAATTGCAGTGATTGTTTACGTTTTGGACAAGTAGGAAGCTTATAAAAGTGCCATTTTCTATTCCAACTGCATGATGGAAGCAAAGTAATCAATCAACTTAAGTTGTTGTTGTTGTTGTTGTTGTTGTTGTTGTTGTTGTTGTTGTTGTTGTTGTTGTTGTTAATGGTTTCAAAGAAAAATAGCAAGCATCAAATTTTCTTTATTTCCATTATATTATATGAAATATCAAATATCCAAATTATTATATCAAATCACCAATTTTCCTTTTTATTCTACTTGTACCAAGCAATATGCCACCATATGATGATTCTGTTAATATAACTAAATGTAAGGTATAGCTGAATGACAACTTAGGTCTTTTATGTTTGTAGGTTATTATATAGTCATATACTTTTCTAAGATAAATCAAAAGCAACTGGATTAATTTGTTTGAAAGTTATCACTTTCTGAGAATGATGTTTACCTGGCTGGTACATGCTTTGACAGTTTAATATCCTAGCTTATTTGGTATCTTATTTAAAAATAATAGCATACTAACAGAGACAAAAACTTTTTGAATATTTTTGCACATGTAAATATAATCTTTTCTTGAAATAAATATTGATTTGAGTTTACAAAAAACTAATAGTACAATATTTTGGAATATTCTATTGAATGATTTCAGGTAACATAAAGGGTAGAGTTGGCTCCAGGTTTATTTGCATCATTACGAAGGTGGCGGATAAATTTTTGTAGATATGTGTTTAAATACATTGTTGATTTTGCAGATGTGGTAATAAATTTGTAAGTGGAATGAGAGTGATTGTTTTTATGTAGACTAAGTGTGATTGGATGGTTAGGTTTGTTTAAAGTTTGTTTAAGTGCGCTGAGACATATAAAATCAAGATGTTCTTCAATAGGAAGGATACCATAATAGCTTGCATCATGTGGATCAATACTAGCAACATTTAGAAGGCGGTTTTGAAAGACTATGAGGTGAGGATAACTGTGTTGTTAGTAAAGTGGCTAAGGCAATAAGCACGGTAGGCAGATATAAGCATGGGCTGGGGCCATCCACCAAATTTTCTGAGCTGCCTAAAAAGATACTCATTAGGGGCAATTTTCGTATGTAGACTAGACCATTGCTTGTCAAAATTGAGACTTGAGTTGAGGTTGATGCCAAGGTATTTGTATGAGTTTATAACTTCAAGAATTTTGCTTTTTAATGTTATGACAGCTTTTCACCTCTGCCAATATAAATAACTTTGCATTTGGCTGTGTTCAGAAATATTTTATCATCATTGCACCATGGTTGTAGACTATCTGCAACTTTTTGTGGAAGGGAAGAGTTATTACCAGTTATGTAAGCTAGGATATCATCTGCATATTTCTTGTTTGTAATGCCCTTCAGGAGGTAGTCATTTATGTCTAGTACATAGATTAAAAGAGGATCAGGCCAAGAATACTTCCTTGTATCACTCCTTATAAAAAATCTTTCCATTTAGTAGGCTTGCTGTTAAATATAACATGTTGTTTACGGTTTGAAAGCCACTTTGCAATCCAGGATGATAACCATGATGGGAGGTTGATTTCAAGTTTGTGCATAAGAATAATGTGGTCAACAAGGTCGAATGCTTTTGAAAAATCAAAGAATATAGCAGTTAATGAGGTAGTGCGGTCAATAGCATATCCCCAGTCAACAATTACTTGTATGATGGCATCAATTATATTTCTACCAGGAACAAAAACCAAATTGGCTATTTGGTAATAATTTATCTTGAGCATACAATGTAGTATGTTTTGCAAGGGTGCGTTCAACTATTTTGCATGTTG
Organism: Hydra vulgaris; assembly: GCF_038396675.1. NCBI lineage: Eukaryota > Metazoa > Cnidaria > Hydrozoa > Anthoathecata > Hydridae > Hydra > Hydra vulgaris. The sequence continues at coordinate 4,725,466 of NC_088925.1, read as the reverse complement.
CAGATGTTATAGAGATTGGGCAGTTGTCAGATAGTAGAGAAGGATTATTGACTTTTAGAATAAGTATGATGTTTGCATAAAACCATTCAAATGGTACAATACATTTGTTGATACAATGGTTAAAAATTATAACAAGGGCTTCAACTAGTTCAAGACGTGTCGCATAAAGTAGTTTGTCAAGTATGCTGTCATGACCGGCTGGTTTGATTTTCACTGATGTTAGAGAAGGTGAAAATAGGCAATTCTGGTGGACAGGCAGTTGTTTTGAAATAAGGTGATAAATCTGGCTTAATAATTACTTGCCAAACCATATCTGAAAATTGCACATTTAGTTTGCACCAAATTCAGTATCTGTGGGTAAACTGTGGATCGGGATTGATAGTCTGTGGGCATGTGAACACATAATTCTTACTATTCGCATATTTATATTTACTTCTGTAGTAAGTTGCTTTCCGAATAGCAATAAGTCGAGCAATAATATCAGTTAAAGTGTTACGTTTGTCATAAGACCAGCTTTGTGTAAACGTTGGTGTTGTTTTATGCAGCAAAAGATCTGTAGTCATCCATTCTTGGTCACCGTGTACTTTAATTATATATAGAGGCTGATGTATATTTTATGCATCAGTTATAGCGTTCTGGAAGGCTGAGAATGATCCAAGTAGGTCAGAGTCAAGGTTTGCAAGGAAACTATGCATGTCAAGTAGTCATATGGCAGTATCTCTAATCTTTCCCGATTGTATTTGGATGCATTTAGATTTTGGTCAAGTGTTTTTGTTCATAAATTGGGGGGAAAAAGCAATGCCAACATTGTGATCACTGGCATTTCTGGAATTCATACATTAAGATTCTATAGCTAAGAGGTTAGCTTTAGAATCTTAATCAATTGGAGAATCAGATTGGCCCATTGGTTTTAGAGTTTCGGAAATATAACACCTAGGAGTATTTGTTAGTATTATGTCAAGACAAGACAATTTAGATGCTGTTACTCGAGTTGGGTCATGGTTTATTTGCCATAATTGGTACTTCTTGCATAGTGGCTTGACATCACTTCCATTAAAGTCACCAGCTATGTAAATTAGAGGTGGATTTTTACTGGAACATTTGGCTACTGGATCTTCTAGGGCGTACAAGAGCTGCAAGATGGAGCTCTTCTGATGAGATGGTTGTCATTCCAGTATATAAACTGCAGCCATTAGGACACATGAGTATCCTCATGGTAATCTATATGGGCCAGTTCTAGCAATAACTATTTCAAAGTTTCCATGTTTCTTTAGGGATTTCATAGTTTGTTAGGGTTGGTTGATGACAGGCTTATGGGATAGTTCCTGGATAGTTTTTGTGTAGTTGGGATTGACCATTATCATAACTCCGCCTGGTCTTTTGGGTATTCCTTTCTTAGATAAGCAGCAGATATGGTAACTGTAGTTTCTGAGTACAATATCTTGATCTGATTCAAGAAATGCTAGATTAAGGTAAAAATGCAGCTATTTAAGACCTACTGCCTCTGTTTTTATGATGTGGCTCTATAGACTAATTTTAGTGCAAATGCTTTATTTATACTTATTTTAGTGTTAAAGCTAGATTCTTGCTACAAGAAATGTACTAAAATATTTTTTGGATATGACAAGTACTCAAGCGCTACAAATATGTTTATGGTACTAGGCTTGCTTAATCTAGATACTTCATTGCACAACTACAGACTTAGCCTTATAAATCAGTTCGTTACTTGTGCCAGTAACAACGTAACTGTTTATAGATTAAACAGAACTCTTAATTATTATTTTTTTTATCTTAACTATCTTAATGCACTGTACTTGTTGTTTGAATCAAATAAATAAATGAAAAATAAAATAAAAAAATATATGTATATATATATATATATATATATATATATATATATATGCATTTATGTACATATATATGTGTGTATTGATTCAGTATTAGTTGAAAAAAAGTTAAATGTGTCTGCTGCAGTGATGAGCAAAAATGTTAAAGATCGATTTAAATATCTTGATGAGTTATATAAGAAACCTCCTGGAATTGAGCGTGAAGTATTCAGTGTTGAAACATTATTGGATATCTTAGTTGTGCTTTATGATGAGTGCAATACTACTCAACTGAGAAGAAACAAGCATGTTGTGGATTTCTTAGAAATTGGTAAGTTTTCTGTAATAAAAATATGTAGTAAAAATATCTAAAATGATTGCAGTTGGTTCTAATGATTGATAGGAACCATGGAGAATATTACTCTTGAGGTTTCTGGAAGTCCCACAGTTCTTAATTTTAAGGCTCTGAAGGCTCCAAAAAAAAATTGACTTCTGGACTCCATAGAAAAAAAATACAGGACTTTTTTTATCCTAATATTAATTATTTTGAAACTCTGAGGATGGGGACCCATGTTTTTAAAAAGATAATAGGTTCAATCCTAATAATTTCTAACACTGAGTTTAAAATCAGAATCGCGTTCAACAGTATTTTATGTTTTGTAAATGTAAGTTGAAGGTATGAAACATTGAAGTATTAGTAAATGAAAAAGAATTGTATTAAAATTTAAAATTTTTCTAGATAATGAAAACTATTTTTAGTAGGTCTACAATACATTTATTCTATGAAGAACCAATGTCATTTTACTATTGCAAGAAATTGATTCAAAAAGAATTTGTCTAATGTTAAGCTCCATTCTCAGATTACTCAATTTTGCATTTTATCTCATAGATCAATTTTGCATTTCATATCATAGATCATTTGCAGATCAAATTAAAGATAGTTTGCAATAACTACACTATACAATAAGACTTTACTAGCATCTTAAGGCTTTCAGAAGATATTTATTTTTGATAAAAATTAATACTGTTTTTGTTTTTATATACCTAGGGAACTGAATTTTTTTCTTTTACAAATAGTGTTCTGAATTATAATTTTTTGCCATACAGGAGTTACCTAAGGGTTGTTAAGTAAATAGAATATTTCTGAAAAAAAAAAAAATAATTAGTTAACATATTTAATACATTTAATACGAGGTTCTAGAGACTTATGAAAAATCTTTACCAATAGAATTAATAAAGGCACCTCTAACATTATTTCCTTTATACATGGGTCTGATTTTATAGCCTCTCCCAAGGTTAAGGCAAAACTATTTGCAAAAAACTTTTTTACTAGTTTATCTCTTGAATCTAATGACCACACTTTTCTTGTCATCCCAAAGAAACACGTAAATCCACTGTTAGACATCTAAATTACTTATGCTTTAGTGATTAAAATTTATATAAACTAAGAAAAAAATAGTAAAAAATAAAGAAGAAGAATTTTAAGTAAGTAATAAACAAAAGAAAAAAGATTCAAAAAAAAAAAAAGTTGGAGAAAAGAACTTTTGAAATTACAATAAAATTGCAAAATACAATTAAAAATTATCACAATATAATTACTAAATACAATTAGAAAGTTCAAATATAAAATAAGTTTTAAGCCATTAAACAACATTATTTTAACTAATCAATTTAAATTATCATTTAACAAGTTAATCATGGATAAAAATTCACTATGAATTTATTTAAACAGATAAAAAAAATTACAGATAAAAAAAATGGAAGTGCGTGTCGATGAAAAAATATTCAAAAACAGTTCAAACTAAATTAACCTTTTTAGAAGTGATAAAGCAGAAGATGGGACATTAGTAATTAAATTGAGAAAATTAAGTAGTGCAAATTATTGACTGTGTTTGAGGCATGAGGCATTTAATAGCCAATTATCAAGATCATTATTATTCATCAAAAAATCTAGATAAGCAGGAAAACACAACTAGGCTAATAAATGTAATGCTAATAAATGTAATGCTAATAAATGTAATTCAACTTTGATACTTACATCATTTAAATTTAAATTGCGTCATTAACTTATTTTAAAGTACTGCATAACTAAATTTAATTTTTGTGTTAAACATTATTTAAACAAATAAATTAAAAGTTACTGATGAAATCTAAGTTCTTCATTTGATTATATTTCCTTACAATTTATTTCTTAAAACAATCTTATACTTAACATAATCTTTTTGTTTGTTAATCACAGTTTATTTATTTATGCTTTTACGTACTTAATGAACTATTTTTAATAAAGGCTAAAACAATTTATAAAAAGGTTTTATCAGTTACCAGTGAGATATTCATAAACATAATTTATGCTCATAAATAAATTAAATAAAAAGTACTTTACACAATATTGAAATAATAAGAAACAAAAAATTGCATTACTTTAAAACTAAATTAAAAATTTTAACTTTTAAATCATATTTAACTTAATGTCTTTTAATTTATATATATATATATATATATATATATATATATATATATATATATATATATCTATATATATATATATATATATATATATATATATATATATATATATATATATACAGGGCATGAAATAGCAAACTTTTTTCTTTTGGACAATTTGTCTGATAAAGACTCAAGTTTGCCGGACATGTCTGATAAAAATTAAAGTGTGACCTAACGCCATTCCTGAACAAACATAAAATACTTTGTTATTATACAATATGTTTTGACAACTGAAAATGTGCTGAAAATAAAAATAAAATTAGTAAGATAAATTATCTAACAAAAAGAAAATCTTAAAAAAAAAGTAAAAAACTACGGTCAAAAAACTGAAATTTGAAAAGGAAAATATATTTATATTATGTTTTTTAAAAATTACTATACTATGCGAAATGCTTTGTAAATTATTTAAATACATAAATTATTGCGTAAATATATTAAATACATAAACTATGTTATTATTAAATAGATAATTAAATATGTAAAAAAAAATGTTTAATAAAAATGTCCGGCACTTATTTCGAGCCCTATATATATATATATATATATATATATATATATATATATATATATATATATATATATATATACACACACATATATATATATATACATCTATATATATATATATATATATATATATATATATATATATATATATATATATATATATATATATATATATATATATATATATATATATATATATATATATATATATACAGCGTGGAAAATAAGAAATCAAAGTCAAGTGGTCAATTTGACCGGCTAACACATGGATTTGATGGTCAATCGTTTTTTTTTGGGCAGTCAAAAGTTTTATTTTTTTCTTTGTTTAAATTTTCCTCTGAGTAATAGTTCTTCATAATTAAAACTAAACACACACAAAATACGAGTTGGTTAATTTTTAAAAATTAATGAACTCGCATTATTTTTAAAACAATGATTTGAAATAAAATCAATGAATTTTTTAAGTTTTAAACTCGCAAATAGCTAATGTTCAAATTACCAGCTAATGTTAATTTGTTTAAAATTATGCCCATGCACACTAATCATGCACACATTTTTATTTAATTAAAAAAAGAAGTTTGATAATATCCAATTACATTAGTCTCTCACTTAATTGTGCAAATTGAAACAGGCACTGTGGTCCACAATTAACTAGGAGTGCGCAATTAACTAGGAGTGCACAAATAAGAAAAAGATAAGAAAAAATTTAGCAAACTAAATTATTAACTATTTAAACAAATCTTTATTAAGAAATAAATTATGCATGACGGAAAAAGTCATGGATTGTAGGCTGATATGCATTCTTCAGCTTTTCTCATTTAATTTTCATAATTACTGACCCTATGTTTGATGATAGTTGTTCGTTGCTATTCATTAATTTATCGTTGTTGTCTTTTAAAATTTAGCTTTAGCTTTTTGACATTTTAATTGCTTGACAATATCGATCAGAGATAAATATATAAATTCAATACCTAAGAAGTCTGTACCATCATCTATCTCATCATTATTAGCTTCTTCTTCATCAGAATTGTTATGCATAGCAACTGCATTATCATTATTTTCTTCGAGAGACAAACAATCTTTAACATCTTCCTTGATTGCTTCAATATACGTTGGAGAATCTTCACAGTCAATTGATTCAAAATTGCTGATATCTTCCGAACTGATCATATTCCCTATTCCTTCAATTTTGTTCAGCAGCAAGAGCATATTAAAAGATGTCAAGTCAGCCTCCTCAGAGCATAGTTCAGTTTTAACGGGACTGGAAATCTAAAATAGTTCTGCCTTGTTGAAGCAATTTTTGAGAGATGAAGTTTGTATTGATTTCCAAGCCAAAAGACTACTTTCTTTCAGACATTCCTTTGTATTTACATCGAGGCTGTAATATGACAATATGTCTGAGAGATATGGATAATTATATCGCTTCATGAGAGCCGCAATAATCTCCATATCAAATGCTTGCTTCCAACTTTTACAAGATTTCGCTCAAACGTCTCAAAATGTCCAGGTGTATTGTCTAATAATAAAAGAACAAGTAAGCCAGTTTTGCGTTTAACTTCAGGATAAAAGACTTCATTGAACCATTTCCAACATATAGAGACATCCATCCATGCATTTTTCTGACAAAAATACAGTATAGGCCATGTTCTACCGACTATACAAGCAGCTCGTGCAGCTTTTCCAATCATAAAACAGGGTATTTTGTGAGATCCTGTTGCGTTGGAGCAAACAACTAAAGTCACTCTTTCTTTAGATTTTTTTTACCTCTTGTAGTTACTAAGCTTTCAGTAGGCATTAACAGAGAATATCTAGGCAACAAGCGAAAAAAAAGTCCAGTTTTGTTCATATTATATACATTTTCGGGTCTGTACATTTTAATAACTGAGTAAAGGTCCTCAAGTTGCTGAAGAAGAACAGGATCATCTTTCTCAACTTCAGCTCCTTCTCTAAAGAGATGCATCAATTTTAAGCCTCAACAACGAAAGTTTCCGAGCCATTGCCAAGTAGCTTTAAATTTTTCTTCTTTTATATTTAATTTTTGCGTTATTTTTTTTGCTTTCATAATTGCTAACAATGGAGGCACTTCAATCTTCGAACGACGCAATGCATCAATCCAAATATATAGCTCATTTTCTATTGCTTTAAATTTTCCAGGCGATAATCGAAACACTTTTTTTCTAGCTTCTTCTGTCATTAGTAAACTTCTTTTTTCTATTTGATCTCGATTATTCCAGAGAGATCAAGTTGAATTTTCAGTTACATTATATTCTCTTGCAATCGCTCGTTTGTTTTGCGCATCACTTTTTTTAAGTTTAGCAATAATTTCGACTCGTTGCTCTTCTGATAATCTTTTTCCTTTGCCTTTAGCCATAAGAAATAAGGATTAAAAAGTTGGAATAAGAGAATTCTGAATAGACAGCTAAATTTAAAATAAAATCTTTTTATTAAAGTTTTTCAATGAGACTTGACTGATAAATTGTTCAAACTTATTATTATCTGTTTAAAACAAGATTTATCATTTACTTCGATTCGAATTCGAATTACTTATCTATTTACATTCTGATAAAATCATTATCTCAAAATATTTATGATAAAAACTAGTTTTTAACTTAACACAGGAAAATAATAGTTACGTTTTCTGATCTAATTACACTTTCAACAAAAAACTCAGTAAAAAATTAAAACACAAGTATTTTGGGCCTAAATGCGCAATCAACTGGGATGCGCAACTAATTGGGTGCGCAATTAAGCAAGAGACTACTGTAATCTAATGTTGAATTTTTTTTTTTTAAATATCAAAACAAATTTTATACAAAATTATCAAAATTTAAACTGAATACTTAATACTAAACGAAGTTGTTTTATGAATGCTATTGAAAAATGAAAGCGTTGGTTGTCTCTTTTTATTTGCCTATATAAAACGGGTTGATGTTTGATGTTTCAAACAATTTAATATTAGAACGGAAAAAAAAAGTTAATAAACTTGTAACTGATCATTTCAAATTTATCTTAAAATAATTCATTCATTTCATTGCTTTGCATTGGCTGGAAAAAGCTACAAAAAAATAAATGAAAAGATTAAATTTGATAATTAATACTAAAAAACCATTGTTTTATTAAACACTTCTACAAAAATACTTGTGTTACATAAAATAAGAATTTACTTTATGTTTATATTTTTAAGAATCCTCCTACAGAAAATTTTAAATTTACCTATAAATCATTCATTCATTTATTACATTTGCATCATAAACTTATGAGAAAAATAAAAAAATTTAAAGAAAAAAAAATGAATTTAAACATTAAACATTGAGAAAAAACAAAATCTGTTAAATACAGCAATTATTAAATATTTTTATAATATTATAAAAATAATGTATATAATATTTTTATTAAAACAATATTAAAATAAGAACTTCAATCATGCATGAAAAAGAGGTTGTTAACCACCAGTAAAATGAAAGTAATTTAAGTAAGTAAAGCAAAAAAAAGAAAAAGAAAGAAATGATCTAGTTTATGTAATTAACTTGTCAACGAAGCAAATTAAAGTAGCATGTCGAAATAATAAAACTATTTTAAATGTCTTTTTAAAATTTAAACCACTTTATGACTGACTGGCTGTTTATTAATGTGTGTGTGTGTGTGTGTGTCTATACACACACACACACACACACACACACACACACACACACACACACACACACACACACACACACACACACACACACACACACACTTATGAGAAAAATAAAAAAATTTAAAGAAAAAAAAATGAATTTAAACATTAAACATTGAGAAAAAACAAAATCTGTTAAATACAGCAATTATTAAATATTTTTATAATATTATAAAAATAATGTATATAATATTTTTATTAAAACAATATTAAAATAAGAACTTCAATCATGCATGAAAAAGAGGTTGTTAACACACACACACACACACACACACACACACACACACACACAAAAGCCTTCCCAGAAAATGTGTGCGGTTTTTCGTCTTGTATGTCCATGCAAGAGTATTTTATTTTAGACAACTTGGTTACAGCCGTTTGCAAGTTTTGCACTTTTGGGGAAAAAAACTGTTTCAAAAACAAAGAAAAAAAAACTGACAAAATAGGAAATTAAAATATATTTAAATAAAAAAATAAAAAAAAAGTTGATAATTGAAATAATTTGTGTGCTGTTTTTATTTTTGTTTTTTTAGGGTGGTTGTTATTTTCAGCAACAAAATTAGATGAGCCAAAGCAAAAAAATAGTTTATATTGAGATTAAAAAAGAATGATTTTCCAATATTTTATTTGTTTTTGTTTTTTTAAAGAGGAAAGCAGAAATCTAAATTGCTATCTGTTTGTAAAATATATTTGTATAATTTAAATCTAACAAGTATATATTGTCCCTTTTTGAATACGTCTATGTAATGCATGCGTATACTTTTATGTATAAGTTTTTTTAATATATAATTATATTCATTTTTTTATAAGTATTCGCATATTTAGCTTATTTAGATTAGACGTTTACTTCTTACATGGAATGTCTGTGTTCAAATTATTTCACAAATTATTTGAATATTAATTTTTAAAAATTTTTTTCTATTTAAATTTTAATTTCCTATTTTGTTAGTAATATTTAACAATTCACAGTTGCGATTAAATGCTTTCTTTAATGATCTCATATTTTTTTAATAAACATCATATAAACAATATTAAAAGAAAATTTAAATATTCCAAAATAAAGTTGTTTTTGCTTAACATAAAACTGCTGAGCGCACATGCAAGTAAGACATTGACATTTTTGTATGTAAAATGGCAACTCATCTTAAAAAGTCAATATCACTTAATTCTCACTTTCATTTCCAGTTTATTCATTTCACTCTCTTTCATCTCCAGTAACTTTTGCAACGTTACATTGTTTTCCTTGTATTTTATTAATTTTCCATTTTTCTTAAAGTAATAATCTGATAATGTTACCTCTAAAATGGCTTTATTTGCTGATAGCACAGCTGTATACTCCAGTCTTGAGAAAAAGTCACCAATTTATTGCTTGCAACATGTAAATGATCTTGAATCTTATTTCTCTATTGATGAATAAATAATAGATCTGATATTTCTATTTTGTAAAGTTATCACATACTATAATTGCCTTTCTTTATTGTGCTTGCCATTCTCTTACACCTGGATCTCTATATCTTCTAATCTTTGTAGCTTCATTTTTATAAAAACATAACTCCAGATTGATACAGGCTTTTTTAAAGCGTATCTTTTACGCCAGACTTTTTTTTTTTATATGAGATTTCACAATTTTTAATTTAAATATTTTTTGATTCTTTTAAAAATTCCTAGTTAAAGTAGTCAAGACTTTTTTTGTTCTGGATTTTCGCACTTTTTTTTTAAATTTACCCATATTCTTGGGTGCCGTAGGATTTATTTGAAAAACTTTTAATCTGTAATTTTAGCAAAACCAGTAGCAAACCGTATCAAGAATTTGCGCCTGGCAAGAGATGATTTTGATACATTAAATATCATTGGTCGAGGAGCATTTGGAGAGGTTTAAATAACCCTTTTTATAAGCTATAAATATTTTTTTAATTAATGTCAAGCTATAAACTTTTTTTATCTGTTAGTTTATATAATTTATTTTGTTTATAAGTAAATTATAATTGAAAAAAAAATTCTTTTCTTTTTTGATATTTAATTTTTGTATTATAATAGAGTGCTCTTCTTTTTTGTGCAAGGTCACAAGATTATATTTCGCCGATTTTGTAGTACCTTGCTTAATTCTTACTTTCTGATATGCCAAAGTTTGTTTCTGAGTTGTACATTTTATACATAAAATAGATTTTATACATAATTATGCATAATAATAAATACATATATTAAGATTTTATACATAAAAAAAACTTAATCACATTTTCCATTTTATTAGTATTTTATATTTCATTTTATTTAATAATAATAACAATAAACTAGGGATTGCCGGTTACAGTATACGGTATACTAACTTTATGGTAAACTTTACCGTATATTTGGTATACTGAATTTTAGTATACCTATATACTTTTATTTATGAAATATTTCTGGACTGACTTGATAATTTAATAATTATATTTTGATTATGTATTAAATAGCTATACAATACTTATTGTATTATCATAATTAAAGTGTTTTTACCTATGCTTTCATTAACTCGTCGTCTTTGTTATTCTGTGAGTATCAAATCTTCCAATCAATTTTTGAGTCATTTCCTGATAATATATTTTCTTCAAATTTTGCATACATACTCTTGCTTGATGACAATACAATATTTAATAATAAGTTTTGTAATAAGTAAATTATCTTGGTCAATTTTAATTAAGTTTATTTTTTATATGCAAAAAAGAACAATAATTTTTAAAATTAGTATATTGATTGTTGCCTTACTAATATGCGCGATTAGCATGTTTAGATAAGGCGTTGATTTCGTAATCTGAATGTCTGTGGTTCGAGACTAGGGATCGCCGATTTGTTATTGTGTTATACTAATAAATTTTTATACAATGCTGTTTGTGCTGCTCCTTATTTTATATCTATCTAAAAAAATATTGTATATAATGAAACTTATATTAAATATTATGTTAAAACGCACAAACAAAAACACTTAATAAAAAAACAAACATATTTTTTTTAAGTAAAACGTAAAAGCTCTTCATAAACAATAATAGGGCTTCGCCAAAAAAAAAGTTTTGTTTACGGTATACTTTACAGTATACTTTACGGGTTACTATACGGTAAACTGTATACTAAATTTTTAGTATACCGTAAACTAGCAATTCCTACAATAAACTAATGATAGTTAAAAAACTGTTGTGGTGTTAAAAATTGTAACCATAGTAACTCTAATTTGGATCAAACAAAATTATTATTATTATTAAATTTAGTTTTAAATATGTTATTTGAATATTTTTATATTGTGCAATATAGTATGCTTGTTAGGTTGTGAGCTGAAAATGGTTTGATTTCAAGGACTCCCATTAATTACTCCTTGTCTTGAAAACTTACTTTTATTGGTAGTCTATCTACCTTTTTAACACCAGTAAGTGCTGGGAGTAGCTTTTCAACTAAGGGTTTCACTAATTCTTGGCAATCATTTTTCTAAATTTCTGAATCTCTTGCTTCTTAAATTTTTTTTTCTAATGCGTTGAAAAGAAGTGCAATTTATTGCCAGGTTTCCTTGATAAAATGGAAAATGGTTAAAACTATCCGGTTCAAAACCAATTTGCCTTTGACAATTTGATTTAAAATGTAGCCATCAAGACAAACATAAAAACTTGTGTTCAGTTTCTGTCACAAGCACCCAGACAAACTTGATGCCATTTAATAATCTATTGTACATTTCACCATCATGATTTCTTGCATTCTTATGTTTTTGTTTTTCTGTATACGTCATCAAAAAACTTTTCAATTGTTCCATGTACTTTCCACAATTCTTTTTGACCTGATTTCTGCTTTTGTTTGAATTTTCTTTTCAAAATGGTTATATACTTTATCTTTAATTTCCAAGTTCTGGAAATACTTAATTGACAGTTTCAGCAAAAAATGCTAAATTAAAAAATAATATTACAAGAGAATACCATTATGCAACTTTATAGTTTCATGTAATATTTATTTATTTATTGACCTTTGGTATTTATCATTGACCTTTGCATATGGAGGAGACGGGGGAGAGGGTGGTTTTTTTTTTTAAACTCTTTGCTTCCAACAAGGTTGCAAGCAACCACTATTAGAGTTGAAAGTTGCTGGAAGAGATAGGATAAAGTTTATAGAGCAAGATAACAATAGACTGATGACTTAAAAGATTGCAAATTATATGAATCTGGAAAGCAAGATGAAGGAAATGAATTTTAAAGAACTGATGTTCAAGGAAAAAAACTAGATAAGTAAGATTTTTTGGAGCACTTAGAAATTGTCGCAGTAAAAGGATGAGACTTAATTAAATGACGAGTAACACAAAAATGAATTTTAGTAGATGGTACAAGAGAAGCTAGCTCTTTAGAGCAGTGCCCATTATAGTATTTGTAGAAAAGAGAATGAGAAGCAGCATTACAACGATGTCATAATGGCTAGAGATTGGCGGGAAGATCAGGTCTAACTATGTTAACAATGTGTTTTTGCACCTTATCTAAAAGAGAAAGAGCATCATTGGAAGATCTGTCCCAGATATGGCAACAGTATTCCATACAAGGGCGGATTTGAGATTTATAGAGATAAAGAATAGAATCCCCAGTAAGAAAGTGTTGAGCACGATAAAGAGATGCAACCTTAGCAGATGCTAATTTTGCAATTGATTTGATATATGGTTTCCAAGAAAGATCAGAAGTAAGAGTTAATCCTAGAAGATGAAGGGTAGACGACTCGTCGAGTAAATCACCATTCTTGAATATAGGAAGATATAAATTATTGTGGTAATGATTGGCTGAAAAAAGTTGGGTTTTATCTGAATTAAAGTTCACCAGCCACTGTGAGCCCCATGCTGTAGCAGAAGTGAGATCCCTTTCAAGCTCAAATGCTGCCTCCAAGCAATCAGAGAGTGTTGGCTTCTTATCAAGACAAGAATAAATGGTGTATCATCAGTGAACAATGCCACCCTAAATGTAAGAGTATCTGGAAGATCGTTGATGTAAATTAAAAAGAGTATACGGCCAAGGATAGTACCTTGAGGAACCCCTGAAGTTACAGGGTATGAAGGAGACTGCTGCCCATCGAGGACAACTTTTATACTACGATTGGAAAAGAAGGATTCAATAATCTTAAAGATGTTCCCGGATACACCATAAGAAAAAACTTATGGAGAAGACCAGCATCCCAAACTTTATCAAAAGCTTTTGAAATGTCAATAGCGATGGCCTTAACCTCTCCACCTTTATCTAATGCAAGATAGAACCTATCAGTTATTACTGTTAGCAAATCAGCTGTAGAACAAGAAGATCGAAATCCATATTGATGATCAGAAAGTAAGTTATTAGATTCAAGATGAGAGATTAAGTGTTTGTTAATTAAAGATTCAAAAACCTTGCTTATGATAGGAAGAAGGCTAATGGAATGGTAGTTAGACAAGTCAGATCGCCATCCAGAATTTTTGAAAATAGAGATAGCAGATGTCACTTTCTAGCAGGCTGGAAAATAAGAATCCAATAAGCACTTGTTAAATAGTTTTGAAAGTATAGACGACAGCTCCGGAGAACACTTCTGCAAGACTATAACAGGTATGTTGTCCAAACCACAAGCTGTAGAAGAGTCTAAGCAGGCAATCACTTTAGATACAGAAGCTGGAGTAATATGAATGTCAAACAATTGATCAACCTATTTGTGGCAATATGAGGTAGAATGCAACTAGTGGAATTAAGCAAACAATTCAGCTTTGTTTTTAGGTGAGGTGACAAAATCTGAATGGTACAGGAGAGGCGGAATAACAGATTTGCTCTTACTATTGATACTGTTAAAGATTCTTCAGAAGTCACGAGAGCCTAATTTTTGTGATAAAGTACAAGATTTCATGACCTGAGAATAGCAGGCCTTAGCATTAGACAAAACCTTTAGACAATGGTTTCTAGCAATAGAAAACAGACATCTGTTTTCTGGAGAATTGTTTTGCTGGTAGATATGGAAGTAATGGTTTCGATTGGAAATTGAAGCAGCACAATGTGAGGAAAACCATGGAGAAGAATGAGGCTTGACCTGGAACCGTCGAAAGGGAATAAAAGATTCCATGCCAGCCTGAATCCACAAAGTTATGCATGAAACACATTTGTCAGCAGGAAGACGAAAGATTTCTACCTAAGGGCCATCACGAAGAAAATACAGAAAGAGTCCCAGTCAGTTTAAAGGTAATTGTAAGGGTATGTTGATAGGGGGATTCTGATGATGAAGAAAAACAAGATAATAGTTTTAGAGAGATTAAACCGTGATCAGAAGCATCTATGGGTGAATGTGTAGAAACTGAGCAATAACTGGGATCAAAAGCATGACATAACTCGAGTAGAGAAGGTAAATGATTCGGGTTATCTAGAAAGCGAGTTAGAAAGTTGACTTTGAGTTAGAGATTGAGAAAGACAAAAGTTGTGAGCCTTAATGCTTGCAGAGTCAATGACACTTGAGCCAACCCATTCAGTGTGATGAGCATTAAAGTCACCAACAACGATGTTGGCTGATGAATAAAGTGAGAGGGCTAGGTCAATTTGATCAGAAATAACACCGAAAAGAGTGCAGTCTTAAGAATGATATAGAACAAAGAAAAAGGCAATAGAGTGAAGTGGTGCTAAACAAAAGTACATAAAAGAATAGTCAGTAGATTTAAACCTACTTTCCTGACAAATGGGTGAGTTCTTTCGAATGTATATGCCCAGGCCAAGCATGTGACTATTAGAGTCTTCATAAATTAAAGAAAGATAACCATCAATACCAAGACTACAAGATGAGACAGCCAAACTCAAATAAGTCTCACAAAGAGCAAGTAGGTCTGGTGAACTTTGCAAGAGATAAGTATCAACAGAAGAAAAGTTACTTCGAAGGCATCGAATATTAGTGAATGATTGGTTTAGAGAACTTGGTAATGATGATAGTTTTTTTGTGTTTTATTAATGTTGGTTAAAGTATTAAAGTGTATTACACAGTACAATTAATTTTTGCTGTTTAATACAAGTACCTTGTTTTACACAGCACTGTTATGTTACTCACCCATATTTTATCATGTTTTTTGATTAAGACAATATCCACTTGTGTTCTAAAGCCACCTTACATATTTTGTACCACTCTACGTTCTATCTGTTTGTTGCTTTAAATTGTTTTACAGATGCTTTAGGCTTATTCCTTTGATAGTTTATTTTCATAGCATAGGAAAATTCTAACACCATTTCTCCTTCAATACTTTATAAACCAAACCCTTTTCCAACCTCAAAACTCTTTGTGGCTACACAAACATGCTCATTCATGTGTGTATTTCAACAGCATCAACATCTGACCCTCCAGTAATTTTAATACAAATATTCTTTTAATTACTTGTATAATCCTGACTACATGAGATATGGTGATGTACCAATTTCACATTTTTGTTTTGAAAATATTTGTCTTGGGGAGAAATTAACATTTAGCTACAGAGAAGTAAGCAGAATATTTTTGTTGGCCTTGCGCTCCTTTTTCATCATTAGACTGGCATAGATATAAATCTGCATTACATTTTTTCCTGCCTTGGATGATGAATGCTGGATCATCTTCACTTCTGTGTTGTCTCTCATCTAAAGTGGTTCTATTTGTTAGATGAGACAACCGTATAGTCTGGTCAAAAAAGTTTATGGTTGTCAACAGTATTCCATCTTTTTATGGAATATTGTTGTTATATTTGGGTTGGTTCTTCTAATTATGCTAATTCTCTTTTAGACACTCCAAAAACACATGTAGTTGGACCTGCTCTAGCTCGCAAGCTTGTGCTTCTGTCCCGTTTGCATCTTTTATATTTTCTAAAACTACTACTATTGTCTCTGCTCAAATGATGTACATCTCTCACACCTCTTTTGTTCAATCTCAAAAACTTTTGTTTCAATACAAAACTCTTGTTCTTTCTAAACTTAATCTTACATGACTCATCATTTAGCAAAGTTGCTAAATGATAAGTCATGTAAGATTAAGTTTAGGTTTATCCTTTTACTCTAATTGTTCTACCTCAAAAAACTTTTATAAACCTAGTTTTTTTTACCTCAAACACAATACTTTAGAAGTCCTGTCTTCATGTTTTCCTCACTCATACAGTTTACAGTTTTTAAAGTCTTCTTAAACTGTGTTGTTATTTAACTTTCTTCTTTGCTTTCTGTTAACTACCAACTTACAAAGTACAACAAAACTTCTAAAATTAATCCTATTGAAATTATAATAAAATAATTCATTATAAATAATGTAAATAGATTTTCCTTAAAAAAACTCTTTAAAAAAAAAAGTATTATTTAAAAAATTTTATTTTTAAAAAATTTACTTTAAAAAAAAAAAAGTATTATTAATAACAAACCGTTTATTTTTAACTGTTCAAGAATTTGAATTTTACATATATTAAAACTTTTTATTTATATTTTGATTAGATTTTTTTTTTGCCCATTTAAAACTGGGGAAATTGGCATATTTTTATTTTACTTTTTTTGAAGAGAATTTTTAACAAATGGTTTATTTTTTAAATATATACGATTTCAATTTTACATAGGTAGCTGTTTATTTATGTAGGTAGCTATTTACTTATATAGGTAGCTGTTTATTTTATATAGGTAACTGTTTATTTATATAGGTCGCTGTTTATTTATATAGGTAGCTGTTTATCTATATAAGTCACTGTTTATTTATATAGGTAGCTATTTATTTATATAGGTCGCTGTTTATTTTATATAGGTTGCTGTTGTTCGCATGAAATCAACAAATAAGATTTTTGCGATGAAAACATTAAACAAGTGGGAAATGTTAAAAAGAGCAGAGGTTAGTTTTATTTTCAATAAAAATTTTATAATTTTTTCTTTAGCTCCTTTCAAAAATGTGATTTTGAAGAAGCTACTGTAATGTTAAAGATAAGCAAAGTTCATATTACTGATGATTTTGTCAGTAACAAGTAAAGATTGCACTGCTGTTCAAACAAGGCAGTCTTCTATTATGAAAATTTTATCGACTATGGTTGCTAATTTTTCTAAACTTTTTTATATATTTGACTTGTTGTAATTACTGATTCAAAGGGCTTGCATTTTTGGATGCCAAACCTATCAATGACTCTTTTAAGAATGTTTTTGAATAACTTCAGCCTTGTGTCTGGTATTGATATTAAGGGTTGCTAACATCATGGTAATTAGTTTGCTGTTAGAAAAAAGTTGAGCGTTTCATCTCTTTTCAGAAAAATCGGCAAGTTTTTCTTTTGAATCATTTTTAACTTGTACCTGATTTATTCATCCAGAAAAGTAATTTAGTCATCAATATTTTTACTGTTGACTTTTGCATATTTTTTTTGAGTTTTTTTTTTTTTAAGTTTTTAAGAAGATAAATATATTTTTTTACTGTTGTATATTATCTTATAATATATAATTTTATTTATAATTTTTTTATTGTTGCATATTATCTTATAATAATAAAAAAAATGTTTAAAATGATAGAAATCTTGAAAATTTACTTATGTTCTAACTATGTAAGCATTTGTTAATATTTAATTATAATAATTGTAATAGTTTCTATTTTATTTAATAATGGCATATTATTAAACAGACTTAAAATTTCGTTTTTATTAGACTGCATGCTTTCGTGAAGAACGAGATGTTTTAGTATTTGGAGATAGTCGTTGGATCACCAAACTACACTATGCATTTCAAGATACTAGCAATTTGGTAAAAAAAATGTTTTGTTTGAGTTATAAAAAAATCTTTTATATTTATAATATTCTATTCTAAATATCGTCTTTATTAATAATAGTTAATTATAATAATTTAGTATTTTGTCATGGACTACTATAGTGGCGGAGACCTTTTGACTTTGTTAGCCAAATATGAAGATCACATACCTGAGGAAATGCTTAAATTCTATGCTGCTGAAATTATTTTAGCAATTGACTCCATACATCGTATGAAATATGTGCATCGGTAAGTTAGTTTATTCAGTACACAAAACACAATGTTATAGATAAGGATATCATCTCCATTCAAAATAAAAGGGCATTGATTTTTTAATCAACCCAAATTCTTTAAAAAAGTTTTTTAAGGGTTAAATGGACTATTGATAAGCTTAGCTTCAACACTAAGTTACATTTAATTTTTCCTTACATTTAATTTTTTCTTTTATTGTATAGTTAATCTTCCAGGTTATAAAAAGATTGCATCTTTATTTGATCAACTCTATCTTTTATCTTTTTATATAATTAATTATTATATCTTTAAAAAGTTGTATCTTTATTCAGTCACCTGTATTTTTAATTTTTTAAGTTGTATCCTAATTAAAATATATACACACACACCCACACACAAAAATAGATAATGCATAATGTAAAAAGTATATAGAAATAAAGAGGGCTGTTATCCCTTTAGTTTTTTTCTTTGATAAGAGGAAAAGATTCATCAACTCAAAGATCCTAATAATTCAATATCTTTACAAATTCTGGATGGGTAGAAATTTTATAATTGAATAATTATAAAATATCTATAATATTATTATAAATAATTTCTACAACTGGGTTTCATATATCAGTAAATAGATTATTATACAAATTAATAACCTTTGTATTGCATATTAATATATTTCATAAAAAAGAATAAATTTTATTACAAACAATAAAAAAAAAATTATTTTTTTATTTTATTTTATTGTAATATGTTTATCATTATTATTGTTTCGTTAAAAAAAAAAAAAATGAAAAAAAAATTTAACTATAAATTTTCTTTTAAATTAAACTTATTTAAGAAATCTTTTTTTAAATTGCTAACCTTTTTTTGTAACTTTGTTTCTTTTGAGACATTGCAGTGTAAGATAAATGTTTTGACTGATATATGAAACCTAAATAAGAGTTAAGGATCTATTAATAAATAAAAATCTAAATAAGAATAATATGAATGTGTGCGTGAGTGTTAGCGTAGCCATTAGGTTATTGAGCGCTGTAACCACATCCAGCAGGATAGCCTAATATCCATTTTGTCGTTGTGGTGTATGTTGGAAGAAGTCGGGGCTCACCAGCCACAAAGATAAATAATAATCTAAATAAGAGTTTAGGATCTTAGTAGGAAGTAGTAGAGGAAGTAGTAGAAGAGTTTAGGATCTAAGTAGGAAGTGGTATAGTATGTAGTATGTAGTATCTTAGTAGGATTTTTAATTTATTATTTTTTTCTTATTTCAAGGAATGTAATTAAAGGTAACACCATAATATTGACCAAATTTTAATGTGTCATAAAACCTTAAAAATGATATTATTTGTTTGTAGAGACATCAAGCCTGATAATGTATTATTGGATTACACAGGGCATGTCAGATTAGCAGATTTTGGTTCATGCCTTAAAATTGCAGATAATGGTTATGTAAGTACACAATTTTTTTGTTTGTTTTATTTTATGTTATTTTTATTTCAAGTCATATTGTTGGTTAAATTATTCAAAAATATTTGTTGAATCCTTCTTAGTGTTAACATTTAAATTTACTTCACATTATGCCACATCTAGACAGAGTGGGAAATGAAGTGTTAATGGCAATCGAGCATGATTAGTACACCATTATTTTACAGTTATTTTACACCATTAACAAGGTTATATAATATGCAGTAAAAAAAAAAGTTTCTTGTTATGAGTGCACCTCTTGTAATCTTGGATTACATTACAATTTTAATTACATTACAATTATCTCAATTTTTACACAAGCTGACATGCTTTTTTTAAAAGGCTTTGTTAAGGCTAAATTACTTTGTATTTGTTGTTCTTGAGATGACCAAACGAATTCAGAATGTCTAAGGAACTTGAGATAAGTTACTAACGGAAATGTTGTCATTAATAAGCCTTTTTAAAAAAATCCTGTTTCTTAGGTTTCCACAATCCTGTTTTTTAGATAAAATCTATTTTTTACCAATAACCCTTTAAGAACCCTGCATTTAAGTGA